>NW_026688373.1:0-75035 GCF_030445035.2 Dasypus novemcinctus | reverse complement strand
CTCAGGAGTTGTTGCTACCGAGGGTGTGCTTGACATTGGGGAAGACCCTAGCGTTCAAGACGGGCCTCATCTCTTCCAAGCCCGGGCGAGGGGCGGGCGGGCAGGGGGGAAGCGGCCCTCAGAGCTAGTCTCCTGTGCTTGCTTTCCAGAGCTCACTTCCATATTCACTTCCAGGTGCCCAGGACCCCTTTCTGCTTGCTGTTACCCTGGAAAACTCTCAGCCTGCTTCCTGCTACCCACTGAGCTCCACCCTCCCTGGAGTCAGAAATGGCTCGGCCTGAAGTGCCTAGAGCACGCCACCCACGGGGCGAGGGTTCAACCCTTCTAGAGTCCCGGCGCCAGACACGCACACACACACCATCAGCAGCTGCTGCCTAGAGCTTTATTGTTGACCCTTGCCTCAGGGCTCCTTAGGGGGCTACAAGAGGGCGGTTAGAAAGAGGCCTCCTGGCTGGAGGGGCTCGGGCAGGAGCCCGCGCGCTGGGGGAACGGTGCCCTCCCCCACGCCCACGGCCTCTGGGCTCCAGAGACCCCTAGCGGTGCTGGAGGCTGAGCCTTCCAAAGAGATCACTCGCCCCGCCCCGCCCCACATCGCCCCGCCCCGCCTGCGGGCCAGCAAGCCTGCCGAGCTTGGTCAGGTGGTCGCCTATCTTGTTGATCAGTTTCACCTCCTCAGCTAGGAAATGCTTCTCCAGGAAGGCACAGAGCTGAGGAAGAGCAGAGAAGTGAACAATTCTACCGGAGAGAAGCCAGGAGGCCATAGGTCCCAAGGTGGCAGATGTGGGAAGGGAAGCGAGGCACGGCAAGGAATGTCCCTGGACAATCCAAGGGAGTCAAGTCTCAGGGTGGAGGCTTCCTCCCAAGGAAGGTCTGCGTGTGGGGAGCCATGGAGGAGCGGGATCCACACGTGGGGGTCTGTGTGGGCAGATCCCGGGGCATGCAGATGCAAAAGGGCCTGGTTCAGGGACTTGTGCAGGGCCAGGGCAGCTTCCGGGGCGTCCAGGGTCTTACCCCACTCATCTTTGGAAGGCTCGCGTACATTAGACAGAAACAGGTTCGCTGCTTTCCACGCGCATTTCCCAGAAGTCCCCGGTGGGAAAGAGCGGAGAAGGGAAGGAGCCCCAAGCGGATCTGGGAGCGTCTTGGCACGGCGCCCAGTCTCCTGCAACTACCCAGCCCCGGAGAGCACCGAGCTGCCTGGACGCCAGGCCTTCCTTGCGAGAGCGCCTCCACTTGGGCCACCAGAAGCAACCCACCTAGCCCCGAAATCCATGCGCCAGGAGCGGGGGGAGTGGGTCAGTCACGCGCCTGGAGAAGGAACCAGCGAGGTGGTTGTGAAACGGGGAATGGGACTGTGGGTGGGGGAGGGTCGGTCTCGGTGTGCCTGGCGGGATGCAGGGGTCCCCAGGCCGATTCTGGGAAGTCGAAAGGTTCTGGGAGGTGGGACCTTGATGGGGACATTGGGAATCCTGGGAGGTGAGGATTCTGGGGTGCCGGGGCTGGCGCAGAAAGTCGGTGGGCTTGCGGGGTTGTCTCTGAGAGCGTGGACTTGTCTGGAAGCCGGGGGCGTTCCTCAGAAGTGCGGAGGGAAGCTCCGCACACCGGGGGTTGGCGCCGCGAGATCAACGGAGGCTCATTGGGAAGTTGCCCAGGCTGTTCCAGGACCCTGGCAACTCCCTGAGGTGGGCTGGGGGACCTGGAGGGCCGGCTCAGTCCTAGGGGAAGGTGTGATAGGCTGAGAGTTCCCTAGGGGGATGTGGGCTCTGGGTGGGAGGCTCTTTATCTCTGAAGAGGTGACCTCAGCGGCGGGAGACTTGTGGGTGGGGGATGGTAGGAGGCTGCAGCCCGGCCCTCGGTAACCATGGCAACGACTCCAGTCCCAGGAAACCGTTGGACAATGCAAAGTCTATCAACTTTGCCTACTCAGGGCAAATGCAGACCAAATGGGCTCAGAGCTTCTCTAGAAGGTGTGAGGGCCGTGCTCAAAGCCTCCCTAAGATGGGGAGGCTAGATGCTCATTCAAGCCTATGGGGAAGCGAAAGAGAAGGACCGTTTGGCCTTTCCTCTCTGTAGAAGAGGGACTCCAAAATCTTGGGTGGGTCTGCTCATCGGCACAGGGGGTCTGGCCAGGGCCTGGGGGCGGGAGCGAGGCGCCAGCGCCCCGCCAGCCGGGGCCACCGCGCCCACCGCCTCCCTGGCACTGGCACGGGAGGCACCCCTCCCCCCCGCCCCCAGGAGCCTCGCCCCGCCCCCGCCCCACCTCGTTGCCGTGGAGACGGTGGGCCCGGGGCGTGGCTGAGGGCGGGGTGTGGGAAACCATTTGTGATGCGGGGGCCTTTGGCTCCACTCGCAGTTGCCCCCCGCCGCCGCCGGCCATAGTGCCCGGACGGGGGCGGCCCTTACACATCCTGCCCCAAGCCACCGAACGCACTTCGGGGAGCGTGTCGGCTGCCAAGGAAACAAACGCGGTGCGGGGGAGCAGGGTTCCAGAATGCACTCACCACAGGCCACCAGCAGGCCACGGGCTTGAAAGAGGTCACTGACGTGAGAGGGGTCTGCTGGCTGGGGGCTGGGCCAGAAGAGAACGTCTTCTCTTGCCCCCTGGACAGCTGTTTTCTCATCTCCGCCCGCCCGCGTCACCAAAAGCGGTGCGAGAGACAGAAGCAGAAACAGGAGCGCCCAAGCGGCCCCCTGGCGGCAAGTCGGAGCCCAACTACCAGCGCTAGGGGCCAGGGTCGGAGGAGAAGACTTCCTTCCTCACACTTGCCGGAGGGGGAGGGCAGGGGGCTGCATTGGAAGGCAGGGGGAGGGGCGGGGACCCTGGCAGGAGGGGCTGTGGGGGTGGGGACCCCTGGGCCAGATCTGGGGCTGATGGGAGAACCTCTCTGCATCCCATCGCTCCCCTGGTCCAAGCCAAGAGCCTGGTCCCTCTTCAGAGGGGGATTCCTCGCCAACCAAAGTCCCGCCACCTGGTCAGGCGGGCCTACCTAGGGCCGTTGGCCCTGCAGTGCCAGAGGTTTCGGGAAAGCCTGCCAGCTGCCTTCCAGGCTGGCCTCGTCGAGCTCTCGCTGGCTTGCCAGTTCTAGACCGTGCAGAGCGTGCCAGGCCCTAGCCTGGCCTGGGAGCCACCAGGCGCTGGCCTCCCTGGACGGCCTCGACCAATGGGGCACTCCGTCCAGAGACGGGACATTTTCAGGGACTTGGGATACCCGGGTGCGGAGGACCTCCTTTGGAGCCGCAGAACTCAGGCTCCAGCACAGGGCCCTCAGGTGTTCTGGGCTCCAGCCCCACCTGGGTGCTCAGCTTCGCTGGGGGCTTCCTCCTCCCAGCCTCGACCCCCTCTGTGAGGGCCGGGGCCCACCCAGGCCCCATCGCCACACACCCCCACTCTGGCCACGCCAGGAGTGGCAGAACCACTTGGGCCCTCATTCCTGCTGGAGGATGCTCGGGACCGCTCTCTGGCCTTTTCTTGCTCGACCAGACTCCACTCGTTCCCTGAGTCTCTCAACTCCCTCCCGTGACTCCAGACTCTGGCGCCTCCCTCTCGACTCCTGTGTCCTCCGGGGGAACCCCCCTGCCCAGGACGCAACTGGCTGTCTTCCCCCCAACAGCTCAGTCCGGTAGGAGACCACTTGCGTGCTAGGCCCGGCTGCTGAGCCTAGAACCTTACGCTGGCTGGCTCGCCTCCCATCCCCTTCCCATCCAGAGCTCAGCCCACTGGGTGGCAGACCCCCACGTTCACCTCGAGTTTCTTCCACACCCAAGCTCTGGTGACGGGGAGGGCCCTCCTCACGTGTGCCGGTGCACTGCTTGCTTGGCAGGGGAGGGGTTTGGGGGGTGGCAGGGCGGAATGGGTGTGCTTGAGGCGTGTGTCCAGAAATGGCCAGAAAAAAAATCCATCGCTATCGAAGGAGTCCAGGTGTCGTCCAACATGGGGGCTTGGTGGACCTCTCCACAGGCCCCTCCCTCCTCTTGGATTCAGAGCCTCCCAGCCTCGCCCCGCTTGCTGACCCACGGCTTCCCAGTGCCTCCTTTCCTCCTGCTGCCCTGGAGAGATTGGGATTGCTGTCTGGAATGCCAGTGTTCTCTCAAGGAAGGGAGGCCTCGTTTGCCTGCTTGGGACTTGCAAGCGACAAACACACGGCTCAAGCTCTCTTGGGCGGGAAGGAGCTGTGTGATGAAGGAGGCTCCACACAGTAGCCCTTCTTCACACGTGGCTACCGCACAGATGGAGGCCATTTCCATCACGGCAGCAAGGTCCGGCGCACTGGCTTGACGCATCTCTCCGGGGCTCCGCTGAGATGGCTCTATTTTCAGGGGCAAAAAATAAAGACAAGCACTTTTCCCCTCATAGTTCTAGGCTCCCGAGGCCACATGTGCATGTGTGAGCACACCATCCCCAAGGAAGGGAACAGGGAGCTCTGAGTGAGGAGTCTTGGGTGCTGGGTCATCGGCCTTGTGCCAGACACAGGAACCCCCGCAACCAGATCCTCTTGTGTACGGAGAGCAAGAGGGCATGGATCTGAGCCCATGGCACCTAGCAGCCACTTCCCGATTCCTCTTCTCCCAGAAACCAAAGGCATGGGGGTCAGAGCTGACACAGCAGTTTGCCGGCTTGCCCCGAGATGCTGCAAGCTTCTTCCGTTCTCGTGTAGAGAATAGGAACACTACTTTCCCCCTCTCCTTTCTCCACCGAGACCCAAAACCCCAGCTCAGCACTTCTCGTCCATCTTAAGCTCCCAGCTGCTCAGCTCCTCAGGAGTGGTTGCTACCGAGGGTGTGCTTGACATTGGGGAAGACCCTAGCGTTCAAGACGGGCCTCATCTCTTCCAAGCCCCGGCGAGGGGCGGGCGGGCAGGGGGGAAGCGGCCCTCAGAGCTAGTCTCCTGTGCTTGCTTTCCAGAGCTCACTTCCATAGTCACTTCCAGGTGCCCAGGACCCCTTTCTGCTTGCTGTTGCCCTGGAAAACTCTCAGCCTGCTTCCTGCTACCCACTGAGCTCCACCCTCCCTGGAGTCAGAAATGGCTCGGCCTGAAGTGCCTAGAGCACGCCACCCACGGGGCGAGGGTTCAACCCTTCTAGAGTCCCGGCGCCAGACACGCACACACACACCATCAGCAGCTGCTGCCTAGAGCTTTATTGTTGACCCTTGCCTCAGGGCTCCTTAGGGGGCTACAAGAGGGCGGTTAGAAAGAGGCCTCCTGGCTGGAGGGGCTCGGGCAGGAGCCCGCGCGCTGGGGGAACGGTGCCCTCCCCCACGCCCACGGCCTCTGGGCTCCAGAGACCCCTAGCGGTGCTGGAGGCTGAGCCTTCCAAAGAGATCACTCGCCCCGCCCCGCCCCACATCGCCCCGCCCCGCCTGCGGGCCAGCAAGCCTGCCGAGCTTGGTCAGGTGGTCGCCTATCTTGTTGATCAGTTTCACCTCCTCAGCTAGGAAATGCTTCTCCAGGAAGGCACAGAGCTGAGGAAGAGCAGAGAAGTGAACAATTCTACCGGAGAGAAGCCAGGAGGCCATAGGTCCCAAGGTGGCAGATGTGGGAAGGGAAGCGAGGCACGGCAAGGAATGTCCCTGGACAATCCAAGGGAGTCAAGTCTCAGGGTGGAGGCTTCCTCCCAAGGAAGGTCTGCGTGTGGGGAGCCATGGAGGAGCGGGACCCACACGTGGGGGTCTGCGTGGGCAGATCCCGGGGCATGCAGATGCAAAAGGGCCTGGTTCAGGGACTTGTGCAGGGCCAGGGCAGCTTCCGGGGCGTCCAGGGTCTTACCCCACTCATCTTTGGAAGGCTCGCGTACATTAGACAGAAACAGGTTCGCTGCTTTCCACGCGCATTTCCCAGAAGTCCCCGGTGGGAAAGAGCGGAGAAGGGAAGGAGCCCCAAGCGGATCTGGGAGCGTCTTGGCACGGCGCCCAGTCTCCTGCAACTACCCAGCCCCGGAGAGCACCGAGCTGCCTGGACGCCAGGCCTTCCTTGCGAGAGCGCCTCCACTTGGGCCACCAGAAGCAACCCACCTAGCCCCGAAATCCATGCGCCAGGAGCGGGGGGAGTGGGTCAGTCACGCGCCTGGAGAAGGAACCAGCGAGGTGGTTGTGAAACGGGGAATGGGACTGTGGGTGGGGGAGGGTCGGTCTCGGTGTGCCTGGCGGGATGCAGGGGTCCCCAGGCCGATTCTGGGAAGTCGAAAGGTTCTGGGAGGTGGGACCTTGATGGGGACATTGGGAATCCTGGGAGGTGAGGATTCTGGGGTGCCGGGGCTGGCGCAGAAAGTCGGTGGGCTTGCGGGGTTGTCTCTGAGAGCGTGGACTTGTCTGGAAGCCGGGGGCGTTCCTCAGAAGTGCGGAGGGAAGCTCCGCACACCGGGGGTTGGCGCCGCGAGATCAACGGAGGCTCATTGGGAAGTTGCCCAGGCTGTTCCAGGACCCTGGCAACTCCCTGAGGTGGGCTGGGGGACCTGGAGGGCCGGCTCAGTCCTAGGGGAAGGTGTGATAGGCTGAGAGTTCCCTAGGGGGATGTGGGCTCTGGGTGGGAGGCTCTTTATCTCTGAAGAGGTGACCTCAGCGGCGGGAGACTTGTGGGTGGGGGGTGGTAGGAGGCTGCAGCCCGGCCCTCGGTAACCATGGCAACGACTCCAGTCCCAGGAAACCGTTGGACAATGCAAAGTCTATCAACTTTGCCTACTCAGGGCAAATGCAGACCAAATGGGCTCAGAGCTTCTCTAGAAGGTGTGAGGGCCGTGCTCAAAGCCTCCCTAAGATGGGGAGGCTAGATGCTCATTCAAGCCTATGGGGAAGCGAAAGAGAAGGACCGTTTGGCCTTTCCTCTCTGTAGAAGAGGGACTCCAAAATCTTGGGTGGGTCTGCTCATCGGCACAGGGGGTCTGGCCAGGGCCTGGGGGCGGGAGCGAGGCGCCAGCGCCCCGCCAGCCGGGGCCACCGCGCCCACCGCCTCCCTGGCACTGGCACGGGAGGCACCCCTCCCCCCCGCCCCCAGGAGCCTCGCCCCGCCCCCGCCCCACCTCGTTGCCGTGGAGACGGTGGGCCCGGGGCGTGGCTGAGGGCGGGGTGTGGGAAACCGTTTGTGATGCGGGGGCCTTTGGCTCCACTCGCAGTTGCCCCCCGCCGCCGCCGGCCATAGTGCCCGGACGGGGGCGGCCCTTACACATCCTGCCCCAAGCCACCGAACGCACTTCGGGGAGCGTGTCGGCTGCCAAGGAAACAAACGCGGTGCGGGGGAGCAGGGTTCCAGAATGCACTCACCACAGGCCACCAGCAGGCCACGGGCTTGAAAGAGGTCACTGACGTGAGAGGGGTCTGCTGGCTGGGGGCTGGGCCAGAAGAGAACGTCTTCTCTTGCCCCCTGGACAGCTGTTTTCTCATCTCCGCCCGCCCGCGTCACCAAAAGCGGTGCGAGAGACAGAAGCAGAAACAGGAGCGCCCAAGCGGCCCCCTGGCGGCAAGTCGGAGCCCAACTACCAGCGCTAGGGGCCAGGGTCGGAGGAGAAGACTTCCTTCCTCACACTTGCCGGAGGGGGAGGGCAGGGGGCTGCATTGGAAGGCAGGGGGAGGGGCGGGGACCCTGGCAGGAGGGGCTGTGGGGGTGGGGACCCCTGGGCCAGATCTGGGGCTGATGGGAGAACCTCTCTGCATCCCATCGCTCCCCTGGTCCAAGCCAAGAGCCTGGTCCCTCTTCAGAGGGGGATTCCTCGCCAACCAAAGTCCCGCCACCTGGTCAGGCGGGCCTACCTAGGGCCGTTGGCCCTGCAGTGCCAGAGGTTTCGGGAAAGCCTGCCAGCTGCCTTCCAGGCTGGCCTCGTCGAGCTCTCGCTGGCTTGCCAGTTCTAGACCGTGCAGAGCGTGCCAGGCCCTAGCCTGGCCTGGGAGCCACCAGGCGCTGGCCTCCCTGGACGGCCTCGACCAATGGGGCACTCCGTCCAGAGACGGGACATTTTCAGGGACTTGGGATACCCGGGTGCGGAGGACCTCCTTTGGAGCCGCAGAACTCAGGCTCCAGCACAGGGCCCTCAGGTGTTCTGGGCTCCAGCCCCACCTGGGTGCTCAGCTTCGCTGGGGGCTTCCTCCTCCCAGCCTCGACCCCCTCTGTGAGGGCCGGGGCCCACCCAGGCCCCATCGCCACACACCCCCACTCTGGCCACGCCAGGAGTGGCAGAACCACTTGGGCCCTCATTCCTGCTGGAGGATGCTCGGGACCGCTCTCTGGCCTTTTCTTGCTCGACCAGACTCCACTCGTTCCCTGAGTCTCTCAACTCCCTCCCGTGACTCCAGACTCTGGCGCCTCCCTCTCGACTCCTGTGTCCTCCGGGGGAACCCCCCTGCCCAGGACGCAACTGGCTGTCTTCCCCCCAACAGCTCAGTCCGGTAGGAGACCACTTGCGTGCTAGGCCCGGCTGCTGAGCCTAGAACCTTACGCTGGCTGGCTCGCCTCCCATCCCCTTCCCATCCAGAGCTCAGCCCACTGGGTGGCAGACCCCCACGTTCACCTCGAGTTTCTTCCACACCCAAGCTCTGGTGACGGGGAGGGCCCTCCTCACGTGTGCCGGTGCACTGCTTGCTTGGCAGGGGAGGGGTTTGGGGGGTGGCAGGGCGGAATGGGTGTGCTTGAGGCGTGTGTCCAGAAATGGCCAGAAAAAAAATCCATCGCTATCGAAGGAGTCCAGGTGTCGTCCAACATGGGGGCTTGGTGGACCTCTCCACAGGCCCCTCCCTCCTCTTGGATTCAGAGCCTCCCAGCCTCGCCCCGCTTGCTGACCCACGGCTTCCCAGTGCCTCCTTTCCTCCTGCTGCCCTGGAGAGATTGGGATTGCTGTCTGGAATGCCAGTGTTCTCTCAAGGAAGGGAGGCCTCGTTTGCCTGCTTGGGACTTGCAAGCGACAAACACACGGCTCAAGCTCTCTTGGGCGGGAAGGAGCTGTGTGATGAAGGAGGCTCCACACAGTAGCCCTTCTTCACACGTGGCTACCGCACAGATGGAGGCCATTTCCATCACGGCAGCAAGGTCCGGCGCACTGGCTTGACGCATCTCTCCGGGGCTCCGCTGAGATGGCTCTATTTTCAGGGGCAAAAAATAAAGACAAGCACTTTTCCCCTCATGGTTCTAGGCTCCCGAGGCCACATGTGCATGTGTGAGCACACCATCCCCAAGGAAGGGAACAGGGAGCTCTGAGTGAGGAGTCTTGGGTGCTGGGTCATCGGCCTTGTGCCAGACACAGGAACCCCCGCAACCAGATCCTCTTGTGTACGGAGAGCAAGAGGGCATGGATCTGAGCCCACGGCACCTAGCAGCCACTTCCCGATTCCTCTTCTCCCAGAAACCAAAGGCATGGGGGTCAGAGCTGACACAGCAGTTTGCCGGCTTGCCCCGAGATGCTGCAAGCTTCTTCCGTTCTCGTGTAGAGAATAGGAACACTACTTTCCCCCTCTCCTTTCTCCACCGAGACCCAAAACCCCAGCTCAGCACTTCTCGTCCATCTTAAGCTCCCAGCTGCTCAGCTCCTCAGGAGTGGTTGCTACCGAGGGTGTGCTTGACATTGGGGAAGACCCTAGCGTTCAAGACGGGCCTCATCTCTTCCAAGCCCGGGCGAGGGGCGGGCGGGCAGGGGGGAAGCGGCCCTCAGAGCTAGTCTCCTGTGCTTGCTTTCCAGAGCTCACTTCCATAGTCACTTCCAGGTGCCCAGGACCCCTTTCTGCTTGCTGTTGCCCTGGAAAACTCTCAGCCTGCCTCCTGCTACCCACTGAGCTCCACCCTCCCTGGAGTCAGAAATGGCTCGGCCTGAAGTGCCTAGAGCACGCCACCCACGGGGCGAGGGTTCAACCCTTCTAGAGTCCCGGCGCCAGACACGCACACACACACCATCAGCAGCTGCTGCCTAGAGCTTTATTGTTGACCCTTGCCTCAGGGCTCCTTAGGGGGCTACAAGAGGGCGGTTAGAAAGAGGCCTCCTGGCTGGAGGGGCTCGGGCAGGAGCCCGCGCGCTGCGGGAACGGTGCCCTCCCCCACGCCCACGGCCTCTGGGCTCCAGAGACCCCTAGCGGTGCTGGAGGCTGAGCCTTCCAAAGAGATCACTCGCCCCGCCCCGCCCCACATCGCCCCGCCCCGCCTGCGGGCCAGCAAGCCTGCCGAGCTTGGTCAGGTGGTCGCCTATCTTGTTGATCAGTTTCACCTCCTCAGCTAGGAAATGCTTCTCCAGGAAGGCACAGAGCTGAGGAAGAGCAGAGAAGTGAACAATTCTACCGGAGAGAAGCCAGGAGGCCATAGGTCCCAAGGTGGCAGATGTGGGAAGGGAAGCGAGGCACGGCAAGGAATGTCCCTGGACAATCCAAGGGAGTCAAGTCTCAGGGTGGAGGCTTCCTCCCAAGGAAGGTCTGCGTGTGGGGAGCCATGGAGGAGCGGGATCCACACGTGGGGGTCTGCGTGGGCAGATCCCGGGGCATGCAGATGCAAAAGGGCCTGGTTCAGGGACTTGTGCAGGGCCAGGGCAGCTTCCGGGGCGTCCAGGGTCTTACCCCACTCATCTTTGGAAGGCTCGCGTACATTAGACAGAAACAGGTTCGCTGCTTTCCACGCGCATTTCCCAGAAGTCCCCGGTGGGAAAGAGCGGAGAAGGGAAGGAGCCCCAAGCGGATCTGGGAGCGTCTTGGCACGGCGCCCAGTCTCCTGCAACTACCCAGCCCCGGAGAGCACCGAGCTGCCTGGACGCCAGGCCTTCCTTGCGAGAGCGCCTCCACTTGGGCCACCAGAAGCAACCCACCTAGCCCCGAAATCCATGCGCCAGGAGCGGGGGGAGTGGGTCAGTCACGCGCCTGGAGAAGGAACCAGCGAGGTGGTTGTGAAACGGGGAATGGGACTGTGGGTGGGGGAGGGTCGGTCTCGGTGTGCCTGGCGGGATGCAGGGGTCCCCAGGCCGATTCTGGGAAGTCGAAAGGTTCTGGGAGGTGGGACCTTGATGGGGACATTGGGAATCCTGGGAGGTGAGGATTCTGGGGTGCCGGGGCTGGCGCAGAAAGTCGGTGGGCTTGCGGGGTTGTCTCTGAGAGCGTGGACTTGTCTGGAAGCCGGGGGCGTTCCTCAGAAGTGCGGAGGGAAGCTCCGCACACCGGGGGTTGGCGCCGCGAGATCAACGGAGGCTCATTGGGAAGTTGCCCAGGCTGTTCCAGGACCCTGGCAACTCCCTGAGGTGGGCTGGGGGACCTGGAGGGCCGGCTCAGTCCTAGGGGAAGGTGTGATAGGCTGAGAGTTCCCTAGGGGGATGTGGGCTCTGGGTGGGAGGCTCTTTATCTCTGAAGAGGTGACCTCAGCGGCGGGAGACTTGTGGGTGGGGGGTGGTAGGAGGCTGCAGCCCGGCCCTCGGTAACCATGGCAACGACTCCAGTCCCAGGAAACCGTTGGACAATGCAAAGTCTATCAACTTTGCCTACTCAGGGCAAATGCAGACCAAATGGGCTCAGAGCTTCTCTAGAAGGTGTGAGGGCCGTGCTCAAAGCCTCCCTAAGATGGGGAGGCTAGATGCTCATTCAAGCCTATGGGGAAGCGAAAGAGAAGGACCGTTTGGCCTTTCCTCTCTGTAGAAGAGGGACTCCAAAATCTTGGGTGGGTCTGCTCATCGGCACAGGGGGTCTGGCCAGGGCCTGGGGGCGGGAGCGAGGCGCCAGCGCCCCGCCAGCCGGGGCCACCGCGCCCACCGCCTCCCTGGCACTGGCACGGGAGGCACCCCTCCCCCCCGCCCCCAGGAGGCTCGCCCCGCCCCCGCCCCACCTCGTTGCCGTGGAGACGGTGGGCCCGGGGCGTGGCTGAGGGCGGGGTGTGGGAAACCATTTGTGATGCGGGGGCCTTTGGCTCCACTCGCAGTTGCCCCCCGCCGCCGCCGGCCATAGTGCCCGGACGGGGGCGGCCCTTACACATCCTGCCCCAAGCCACCGAACGCACTTCGGGGAGCGTGTCGGCTGCCAAGGAAACAAACGCGGTGCGGGGGAGCAGGGTTCCAGAATGCACTCACCACAGGCCACCAGCAGGCCACGGGCTTGAAAGAGGTCACTGACGTGAGAGGGGTCTGCTGGCTGGGGGCTGGGCCAGAAGAGAACGTCTTCTCTTGCCCCCTGGACAGCTGTTTTCTCATCTCCGCCCGCCCGCGTCACCAAAAGCGGTGCGAGAGACAGAAGCAGAAACAGGAGCGCCCAAGCGGCCCCCTGGCGGCAAGTCGGAGCCCAACTACCAGCGCTAGGGGCCAGGGTCGGAGGAGAAGACTTCCTTCCTCACACTTGCCGGAGGGGGAGGGCAGGGGGCTGCATTGGAAGGCAGGGGGAGGGGCGGGGACCCTGGCAGGAGGGGCTGTGGGGGTGGGGACCCCTGGGCCAGATCTGGGGCTGATGGGAGAACCTCTCTGCATCCCATCGCTCCCCTGGTCCAAGCCAAGAGCCTGGTCCCTCTTCAGAGGGGGATTCCTCGCCAACCAAAGTCCCGCCACCTGGTCAGGCGGGCCTACCTAGGGCCGTTGGCCCTGCAGTGCCAGAGGTTTCGGGAAAGCCTGCCAGCTGCCTTCCAGGCTGGCCTCGTCGAGCTCTCGCTGGCTTGCCAGTTCTAGACCGTGCAGAGCGTGCCAGGCCCTAGCCTGGCCTGGGAGCCACCAGGCGCTGGCCTCCCTGGACGGCCTCGACCAATGGGGCACTCCGTCCAGAGACGGGACATTTTCAGGGACTTGGGATACCCGGGTGCGGAGGACCTCCTTTGGAGCCGCAGAACTCAGGCTCCAGCACAGGGCCCTCAGGTGTTCTGGGCTCCAGCCCCACCTGGGTGCTCAGCTTCGCTGGGGGCTTCCTCCTCCCAGCCTCGACCCCCTCTGTGAGGGCCGGGGCCCACCCAGGCCCCATCGCCACACACCCCCACTCTGGCCACGCCAGGAGTGGCAGAACCACTTGGGCCCTCATTCCTGCTGGAGGATGCTCGGGACCGCTCTCTGGCCTTTTCTTGCTCGACCAGACTCCACTCGTTCCCTGAGTCTCTCAACTCCCTCCCGTGACTCCAGACTCTGGCGCCTCCCTCTCGACTCCTGTGTCCTCCGGGGGAACCCCCCTGCCCAGGACGCAACTGGCTGTCTTCCCCCCAACAGCTCAGTCCGGTAGGAGACCACTTGCGTGCTAGGCCCGGCTGCTGAGCCTAGAACCTTACGCTGGCTGGCTCGCCTCCCATCCCCTTCCCATCCAGAGCTCAGCCCACTGGGTGGCAGACCCCCACGTTCACCTCGAGTTTCTTCCACACCCAAGCTCTGGTGACGGGGAGGGCCCTCCTCACGTGTGCCGGTGCACTGCTTGCTTGGCAGGGGAGGGGTTTGGGGGGTGGCAGGGCGGAATGGGTGTGCTTGAGGCGTGTGTCCAGAAATGGCCAGAAAAAAAATCCATCGCTATCGAAGGAGTCCAGGTGTCGTCCAACATGGGGGCTTGGTGGACCTCTCCACAGGCCCCTCCCTCCTCTTGGATTCAGAGCCTCCCAGCCTCGCCCCGCTTGCTGACCCACGGCTTCCCAGTGCCTCCTTTCCTCCTGCTGCCCTGGAGAGATTGGGATTGCTGTCTGGAATGCCAGTGTTCTCTCAAGGAAGGGAGGCCTCGTTTGCCTGCTTGGGACTTGCAAGCGACAAACACACGGCTCAAGCTCTCTTGGGCGGGAAGGAGCTGTGTGATGAAGGAGGCTCCACACAGTAGCCCTTCTTCACACGTGGCTACCGCACAGATGGAGGCCATTTCCATCACGGCAGCAAGGTCCGGCGCACTGGCTTGACGCATCTCTCCGGGGCTCCGCTGAGATGGCTCTATTTTCAGGGGCAAAAAATAAAGACAAGCACTTTTCCCCTCATAGTTCTAGGCTCCCGAGGCCACATGTGCATGTGTGAGCACACCATCCCCAAGGAAGGGAACAGGGAGCTCTGAGTGAGGAGTCTTGGGTGCTGGGTCATCGGCCTTGTGCCAGACACAGGAACCCCCGCAACCAGATCCTCTTGTGTACGGAGAGCAAGAGGGCATGGATCTGAGCCCACGGCACCTAGCAGCCACTTCCCGATTCCTCTTCTCCCAGAAACCAAAGGCATGGGGGTCAGAGCTGACACAGCAGTTTGCCGGCTTGCCCCGAGATGCTGCAAGCTTCTTCCGTTCTCGTGTAGAGAATAGGAACACTACTTTCCCCCTCTCCTTTCTCCACCGAGACCCAAAACCCCAGCTCAGCACTTCTCGTCCATCTTAAGCTCCCAGCTGCTCAGCTCCTCAGGAGTGGTTGCTACCGAGGGTGTGCTTGACATTGGGGAAGACCCTAGCGTTCAAGACGGGCCTCATCTCTTCCAAGCCCCGGCGAGGGGCGGGCGGGCAGGGGGGAAGCGGCCCTCAGAGCTAGTCTCCTGTGCTTGCTTTCCAGAGCTCACTTCCATAGTCACTTCCAGGTGCCCAGGACCCCTTTCTGCTTGCTGTTGCCCTGGAAAACTCTCAGCCTGCTTCCTGCTACCCACTGAGCTCCACCCTCCCTGGAGTCAGAAATGGCTCGGCCTGAAGTGCCTAGAGCACGCCACCCACGGGGCGAGGGTTCAACCCTTCTAGAGTCCCGGCGCCAGACACGCACACACACACCATCAGCAGCTGCTGCCTAGAGCTTTATTGTTGACCCTTGCCTCAGGGCTCCTTAGGGGGCTACAAGAGGGCGGTTAGAAAGAGGCCTCCTGGCTGGAGGGGCTCGGGCAGGAGCCCGCGCGCTGGGGGAACGGTGCCCTCCCCCACGCCCACGGCCTCTGGGCTCCAGAGACCCCTAGCGGTGCTGGAGGCTGAGCCTTCCAAAGAGATCACTCGCCCCGCCCCGCCCCACATCGCCCCGCCCCGCCTGCGGGCCAGCAAGCCTGCCGAGCTTGGTCAGGTGGTCGCCTATCTTGTTGATCAGTTTCACCTCCTCAGCTAGGAAATGCTTCTCCAGGAAGGCACAGAGCTGAGGAAGAGCAGAGAAGTGAACAATTCTACCGGAGAGAAGCCAGGAGGCCATAGGTCCCAAGGTGGCAGATGTGGGAAGGGAAGCGAGGCACGGCAAGGAATGTCCCTGGACAATCCAAGGGAGTCAAGTCTCAGGGTGGAGGCTTCCTCCCAAGGAAGGTCTGCGTGTGGGGAGCCATGGAGGAGCGGGACCCACACGTGGGGGTCTGCGTGGGCAGATCCCGGGGCATGCAGATGCAAAAGGGCCTGGTTCAGGGACTTGTGCAGGGCCAGGGCAGCTTCCGGGGCGTCCAGGGTCTTACCCCACTCATCTTTGGAAGGCTCGCGTACATTAGACAGAAACAGGTTCGCTGCTTTCCACGCGCATTTCCCAGAAGTCCCCGGTGGGAAAGAGCGGAGAAGGGAAGGAGCCCCAAGCGGATCTGGGAGCGTCTTGGCACGGCGCCCAGTCTCCTGCAACTACCCAGCCCCGGAGAGCACCGAGCTGCCTGGACGCCAGGCCTTCCTTGCGAGAGCGCCTCCACTTGGGCCACCAGAAGCAACCCACCTAGCCCCGAAATCCATGCGCCAGGAGCGGGGGGAGTGGGTCAGTCACGCGCCTGGAGAAGGAACCAGCGAGGTGGTTGTGAAACGGGGAATGGGACTGTGGGTGGGGGAGGGTCGGTCTCGGTGTGCCTGGCGGGATGCAGGGGTCCCCAGGCCGATTCTGGGAAGTCGAAAGGTTCTGGGAGGTGGGACCTTGATGGGGACATTGGGAATCCTGGGAGGTGAGGATTCTGGGGTGCCGGGGCTGGCGCAGAAAGTCGGTGGGCTTGCGGGGTTGTCTCTGAGAGCGTGGACTTGTCTGGAAGCCGGGGGCGTTCCTCAGAAGTGCGGAGGGAAGCTCCGCACACCGGGGGTTGGCGCCGCGAGATCAACGGAGGCTCATTGGGAAGTTGCCCAGGCTGTTCCAGGACCCTGGCAACTCCCTGAGGTGGGCTGGGGGACCTGGAGGGCCGGCTCAGTCCTAGGGGAAGGTGTGATAGGCTGAGAGTTCCCTAGGGGGATGTGGGCTCTGGGTGGGAGGCTCTTTATCTCTGAAGAGGTGACCTCAGCGGCGGGAGACTTGTGGGTGGGGGGTGGTAGGAGGCTGCAGCCCGGCCCTCGGTAACCATGGCAACGACTCCAGTCCCAGGAAACCGTTGGACAATGCAAAGTCTATCAACTTTGCCTACTCAGGGCAAATGCAGACCAAATGGGCTCAGAGCTTCTCTAGAAGGTGTGAGGGCCGTGCTCAAAGCCTCCCTAAGATGGGGAGGCTAGATGCTCATTCAAGCCTATGGGGAAGCGAAAGAGAAGGACCGTTTGGCCTTTCCTCTCTGTAGAAGAGGGACTCCAAAATCTTGGGTGGGTCTGCTCATCGGCACAGGGGGTCTGGCCAGGGCCTGGGGGCGGGAGCGAGGCGCCAGCGCCCCGCCAGCCGGGGCCACCGCGCCCACCGCCTCCCTGGCACTGGCACGGGAGGCACCCCTCCCCCCCGCCCCCAGGAGCCTCGCCCCGCCCCCGCCCCACCTCGTTGCCGTGGAGACGGTGGGCCCGGGGCGTGGCTGAGGGCGGGGTGTGGGAAACCATTTGTGATGCGGGGGCCTTTGGCTCCACTCGCAGTTGCCCCCCGCCGCCGCCGGCCATAGTGCCCGGACGGGGGCGGCCCTTACACATCCTGCCCCAAGCCACCGAACGCACTTCGGGGAGCGTGTCGGCTGCCAAGGAAACAAACGCGGTGCGGGGGAGCAGGGTTCCAGAATGCACTCACCACAGGCCACCAGCAGGCCACGGGCTTGAAAGAGGTCACTGACGTGAGAGGGGTCTGCTGGCTGGGGGCTGGGCCAGAAGAGAACGTCTTCTCTTGCCCCCTGGACAGCTGTTTTCTCATCTCCGCCCGCCCGCATCACCAAAAGCGGTGCGAGAGACAGAAGCAGAAACAGGAGCGCCCAAGCGGCCCCCTGGCGGCAAGTCGGAGCCCAACTACCAGCGCTAGGGGCCAGGGTCGGAGGAGAAGACTTCCTTCCTCACACTTGCCGGAGGGGGAGGGCAGGGGGCTGCATTGGAAGGCAGGGGGAGGGGCGGGGACCCTGGCAGGAGGGGCTGTGGGGGTGGGGACCCCTGGGCCAGATCTGGGGCTGATGGGAGAACCTCTCTGCATCCCATCGCTCCCCTGGTCCAAGCCAAGAGCCTGGTCCCTCTTCAGAGGGGGATTCCTCGCCAACCAAAGTCCCGCCACCTGGTCAGGCGGGCCTACCTAGGGCCGTTGGCCCTGCAGTGCCAGAGGTTTCGGGAAAGCCTGCCAGCTGCCTTCCAGGCTGGCCTCGTCGAGCTCTCGCTGGCTTGCCAGTTCTAGACCGTGCAGAGCGTGCCAGGCCCTAGCCTGGCCTGGGAGCCACCAGGCGCTGGCCTCCCTGGACGGCCTCGACCAATGGGGCACTCCGTCCAGAGACGGGACATTTTCAGGGACTTGGGATACCCGGGTGCGGAGGACCTCCTTTGGAGCCGCAGAACTCAGGCTCCAGCACAGGGCCCTCAGGTGTTCTGGGCTCCAGCCCCACCTGGGTGCTCAGCTTCGCTGGGGGCTTCCTCCTCCCAGCCTCGACCCCCTCTGTGAGGGCCGGGGCCCACCCAGGCCCCATCGCCACACACCCCCACTCTGGCCACGCCAGGAGTGGCAGAACCACTTGGGCCCTCATTCCTGCTGGAGGATGCTCGGGACCGCTCTCTGGCCTTTTCTTGCTCGACCAGACTCCACTCGTTCCCTGAGTCTCTCAACTCCCTCCCGTGACTCCAGACTCTGGCGCCTCCCTCTCGACTCCTGTGTCCTCCGGGGGAACCCCCCTGCCCAGGACGCAACTGGCTGTCTTCCCCCCAACAGCTCAGTCCGGTAGGAGACCACTTGCGTGCTAGGCCCGGCTGCTGAGCCTAGAACCTTACGCTGGCTGGCTCGCCTCCCATCCCCTTCCCATCCAGAGCTCAGCCCACTGGGTGGCAGACCCCCACGTTCACCTCGAGTTTCTTCCACACCCAAGCTCTGGTGACGGGGAGGGCCCTCCTCACGTGTGCCGGTGCACTGCTTGCTTGGCAGGGGAGGGGTTTGGGGGGTGGCAGGGCGGAATGGGTGTGCTTGAGGCGTGTGTCCAGAAATGGCCAGAAAAAAAATCCATCGCTATCGAAGGAGTCCAGGTGTCGTCCAACATGGGGGCTTGGTGGACCTCTCCACAGGCCCCTCCCTCCTCTTGGATTCAGAGCCTCCCAGCCTCGCCCCGCTTGCTGACCCACGGCTTCCCAGTGCCTCCTTTCCTCCTGCTGCCCTGGAGAGATTGGGATTGCTGTCTGGAATGCCAGTGTTCTCTCAAGGAAGGGAGGCCTCGTTTGCCTGCTTGGGACTTGCAAGCGACAAACACACGGCTCAAGCTCTCTTGGGCGGGAAGGAGCTGTGTGATGAAGGAGGCTCCACACAGTAGCCCTTCTTCACACGTGGCTACCGCACAGATGGAGGCCATTTCCATCACGGCAGCAAGGTCCGGCGCACTGGCTTGACGCATCTCTCCGGGGCTCCGCTGAGATGGCTCTATTTTCAGGGGCAAAAAATAAAGACAAGCACTTTTCCCCTCATGGTTCTAGGCTCCCGAGGCCACATGTGCATGTGTGAGCACACCATCCCCAAGGAAGGGAACAGGGAGCTCTGAGTGAGGAGTCTTGGGTGCTGGGTCATCGGCCTTGTGCCAGACACAGGAACCCCCGCAACCAGATCCTCTTGTGTACGGAGAGCAAGAGGGCATGGATCTGAGCCCACGGCACCTAGCAGCCACTTCCCGATTCCTCTTCTCCCAGAAACCAAAGGCATGGGGGTCAGAGCTGACACAGCAGTTTGCCGGCTTGCCCCGAGATGCTGCAAGCTTCTTCCGTTCTCGTGTAGAGAATAGGAACACTACTTTCCCCCTCTCCTTTCTCCACCGAGACCCAAAACCCCAGCTCAGCACTTCTCGTCCATCTTAAGCTCCCAGCTGCTCAGCTCCTCAGGAGTGGTTGCTACCGAGGGTGTGCTTGACATTGGGGAAGACCCTAGCGTTCAAGACGGGCCTCATCTCTTCCAAGCCCGGGCGAGGGGCGGGCGGGCAGGGGGGAAGCGGCCCTCAGAGCTAGTCTCCTGTGCTTGCTTTCCAGAGCTCACTTCCATAGTCACTTCCAGGTGCCCAGGACCCCTTTCTGCTTGCTGTTGCCCTGGAAAACTCTCAGCCTGCCTCCTGCTACCCACTGAGCTCCACCCTCCCTGGAGTCAGAAATGGCTCGGCCTGAAGTGCCTAGAGCACGCCACCCACGGGGCGAGGGTTCAACCCTTCTAGAGTCCCGGCGCCAGACACGCACACACACACCATCAGCAGCTGCTGCCTAGAGCTTTATTGTTGACCCTTGCCTCAGGGCTCCTTAGGGGGCTACAAGAGGGCGGTTAGAAAGAGGCCTCCTGGCTGGAGGGGCTCGGGCAGGAGCCCGCGCGCTGCGGGAACGGTGCCCTCCCCCACGCCCACGGCCTCTGGGCTCCAGAGACCCCTAGCGGTGCTGGAGGCTGAGCCTTCCAAAGAGATCACTCGCCCCGCCCCGCCCCACATCGCCCCGCCCCGCCTGCGGGCCAGCAAGCCTGCCGAGCTTGGTCAGGTGGTCGCCTATCTTGTTGATCAGTTTCACCTCCTCAGCTAGGAAATGCTTCTCCAGGAAGGCACAGAGCTGAGGAAGAGCAGAGAAGTGAACAATTCTACCGGAGAGAAGCCAGGAGGCCATAGGTCCCAAGGTGGCAGATGTGGGAAGGGAAGCGAGGCACGGCAAGGAATGTCCCTGGACAATCCAAGGGAGTCAAGTCTCAGGGTGGAGGCTTCCTCCCAAGGAAGGTCTGCGTGTGGGGAGCCATGGAGGAGCGGGATCCACACGTGGGGGTCTGCGTGGGCAGATCCCGGGGCATGCAGATGCAAAAGGGCCTGGTTCAGGGACTTGTGCAGGGCCAGGGCAGCTTCCGGGGCGTCCAGGGTCTTACCCCACTCATCTTTGGAAGGCTCGCGTACATTAGACAGAAACAGGTTCGCTGCTTTCCACGCGCATTTCCCAGAAGTCCCCGGTGGGAAAGAGCGGAGAAGGGAAGGAGCCCCAAGCGGATCTGGGAGCGTCTTGGCACGGCGCCCAGTCTCCTGCAACTACCCAGCCCCGGAGAGCACCGAGCTGCCTGGACGCCAGGCCTTCCTTGCGAGAGCGCCTCCACTTGGGCCACCAGAAGCAACCCACCTAGCCCCGAAATCCATGCGCCAGGAGCGGGGGGAGTGGGTCAGTCACGCGCCTGGAGAAGGAACCAGCGAGGTGGTTGTGAAACGGGGAATGGGACTGTGGGTGGGGGAGGGTCGGTCTCGGTGTGCCTGGCGGGATGCAGGGGTCCCCAGGCCGATTCTGGGAAGTCGAAAGGTTCTGGGAGGTGGGACCTTGATGGGGACATTGGGAATCCTGGGAGGTGAGGATTCTGGGGTGCCGGGGCTGGCGCAGAAAGTCGGTGGGCTTGCGGGGTTGTCTCTGAGAGCGTGGACTTGTCTGGAAGCCGGGGGCGTTCCTCAGAAGTGCGGAGGGAAGCTCCGCACACCGGGGGTTGGCGCCGCGAGATCAACGGAGGCTCATTGGGAAGTTGCCCAGGCTGTTCCAGGACCCTGGCAACTCCCTGAGGTGGGCTGGGGGACCTGGAGGGCCGGCTCAGTCCTAGGGGAAGGTGTGATAGGCTGAGAGTTCCCTAGGGGGATGTGGGCTCTGGGTGGGAGGCTCTTTATCTCTGAAGAGGTGACCTCAGCGGCGGGAGACTTGTGGGTGGGGGGTGGTAGGAGGCTGCAGCCCGGCCCTCGGTAACCATGGCAACGACTCCAGTCCCAGGAAACCGTTGGACAATGCAAAGTCTATCAACTTTGCCTACTCAGGGCAAATGCAGACCAAATGGGCTCAGAGCTTCTCTAGAAGGTGTGAGGGCCGTGCTCAAAGCCTCCCTAAGATGGGGAGGCTAGATGCTCATTCAAGCCTATGGGGAAGCGAAAGAGAAGGACCGTTTGGCCTTTCCTCTCTGTAGAAGAGGGACTCCAAAATCTTGGGTGGGTCTGCTCATCGGCACAGGGGGTCTGGCCAGGGCCTGGGGGCGGGAGCGAGGCGCCAGCGCCCCGCCAGCCGGGGCCACCGCGCCCACCGCCTCCCTGGCACTGGCACGGGAGGCACCCCTCCCCCCCGCCCCCAGGAGGCTCGCCCCGCCCCCGCCCCACCTCGTTGCCGTGGAGACGGTGGGCCCGGGGCGTGGCTGAGGGCGGGGTGTGGGAAACCATTTGTGATGCGGGGGCCTTTGGCTCCACTCGCAGTTGCCCCCCGCCGCCGCCGGCCATAGTGCCCGGACGGGGGCGGCCCTTACACATCCTGCCCCAAGCCACCGAACGCACTTCGGGGAGCGTGTCGGCTGCCAAGGAAACAAACGCGGTGCGGGGGAGCAGGGTTCCAGAATGCACTCACCACAGGCCACCAGCAGGCCACGGGCTTGAAAGAGGTCACTGACGTGAGAGGGGTCTGCTGGCTGGGGGCTGGGCCAGAAGAGAACGTCTTCTCTTGCCCCCTGGACAGCTGTTTTCTCATCTCCGCCCGCCCGCGTCACCAAAAGCGGTGCGAGAGACAGAAGCAGAAACAGGAGCGCCCAAGCGGCCCCCTGGCGGCAAGTCGGAGCCCAACTACCAGCGCTAGGGGCCAGGGTCGGAGGAGAAGACTTCCTTCCTCACACTTGCCGGAGGGGGAGGGCAGGGGGCTGCATTGGAAGGCAGGGGGAGGGGCGGGGACCCTGGCAGGAGGGGCTGTGGGGGTGGGGACCCCTGGGCCAGATCTGGGGCTGATGGGAGAACCTCTCTGCATCCCATCGCTCCCCTGGTCCAAGCCAAGAGCCTGGTCCCTCTTCAGAGGGGGATTCCTCGCCAACCAAAGTCCCGCCACCTGGTCAGGCGGGCCTACCTAGGGCCGTTGGCCCTGCAGTGCCAGAGGTTTCGGGAAAGCCTGCCAGCTGCCTTCCAGGCTGGCCTCGTCGAGCTCTCGCTGGCTTGCCAGTTCTAGACCGTGCAGAGCGTGCCAGGCCCTAGCCTGGCCTGGGAGCCACCAGGCGCTGGCCTCCCTGGACGGCCTCGACCAATGGGGCACTCCGTCCAGAGACGGGACATTTTCAGGGACTTGGGATACCCGGGTGCGGAGGACCTCCTTTGGAGCCGCAGAACTCAGGCTCCAGCACAGGGCCCTCAGGTGTTCTGGGCTCCAGCCCCACCTGGGTGCTCAGCTTCGCTGGGGGCTTCCTCCTCCCAGCCTCGACCCCCTCTGTGAGGGCCGGGGCCCACCCAGGCCCCATCGCCACACACCCCCACTCTGGCCACGCCAGGAGTGGCAGAACCACTTGGGCCCTCATTCCTGCTGGAGGATGCTCGGGACCGCTCTCTGGCCTTTTCTTGCTCGACCAGACTCCACTCGTTCCCTGAGTCTCTCAACTCCCTCCCGTGACTCCAGACTCTGGCGCCTCCCTCTCGACTCCTGTGTCCTCCGGGGGAACCCCCCTGCCCAGGACGCAACTGGCTGTCTTCCCCCCAACAGCTCAGTCCGGTAGGAGACCACTTGCGTGCTAGGCCCGGCTGCTGAGCCTAGAACCTTACGCTGGCTGGCTCGCCTCCCATCCCCTTCCCATCCAGAGCTCAGCCCACTGGGTGGCAGACCCCCACGTTCACCTCGAGTTTCTTCCACACCCAAGCTCTGGTGACGGGGAGGGCCCTCCTCACGTGTGCCGGTGCACTGCTTGCTTGGCAGGGGAGGGGTTTGGGGGGTGGCAGGGCGGAATGGGTGTGCTTGAGGCGTGTGTCCAGAAATGGCCAGAAAAAAAATCCATCGCTATCGAAGGAGTCCAGGTGTCGTCCAACATGGGGGCTTGGTGGACCTCTCCACAGGCCCCTCCCTCCTCTTGGATTCAGAGCCTCCCAGCCTCGCCCCGCTTGCTGACCCACGGCTTCCCAGTGCCTCCTTTCCTCCTGCTGCCCTGGAGAGATTGGGATTGCTGTCTGGAATGCCAGTGTTCTCTCAAGGAAGGGAGGCCTCGTTTGCCTGCTTGGGACTTGCAAGCGACAAACACACGGCTCAAGCTCTCTTGGGCGGGAAGGAGCTGTGTGATGAAGGAGGCTCCACACAGTAGCCCTTCTTCACACGTGGCTACCGCACAGATGGAGGCCATTTCCATCACGGCAGCAAGGTCCGGCGCACTGGCTTGACGCATCTCTCCGGGGCTCCGCTGAGATGGCTCTATTTTCAGGGGCAAAAAATAAAGACAAGCACTTTTCCCCTCATGGTTCTAGGCTCCCGAGGCCACATGTGCATGTGTGAGCACACCATCCCCAAGGAAGGGAACAGGGAGCTCTGAGTGAGGAGTCTTGGGTGCTGGGTCATCGGCCTTGTGCCAGACACAGGAACCCCCGCAACCAGATCCTCTTGTGTACGGAGAGCAAGAGGGCATGGATCTGAGCCCACGGCACCTAGCAGCCACTTCCCGATTCCTCTTCTCCCAGAAACCAAAGGCATGGGGGTCAGAGCTGACACAGCAGTTTGCCGGCTTGCCCCGAGATGCTGCAAGCTTCTTCCGTTCTCGTGTAGAGAATAGGAACACTACTTTCCCCCTCTCCTTTCTCCACCGAGACCCAAAACCCCAGCTCAGCACTTCTCGTCCATCTTAAGCTCCCAGCTGCTCAGCTCCTCAGGAGTGGTTGCTACCGAGGGTGTGCTTGACATTGGGGAAGACCCTAGCGTTCAAGACGGGCCTCATCTCTTCCAAGCCCGGGCGAGGGGTGGGCGGGCAGGGGGGAAGCGGCCCTCAGAGCTAGTCTCCTGTGCTTGCTTTCCAGAGCTCACTTCCATAGTCACTTCCAGGTGCCCAGGACCCCTTTCTGCTTGCTGTTGCCCTGGAAAACTCTCAGCCTGCCTCCTGCTACCCACTGAGCTCCACCCTCCCTGGAGTCAGAAATGGCTCGGCCTGAAGTGCCTAGAGCACGCCACCCACGGGGCGAGGGTTCAACCCTTCTAGAGTCCCGGCGCCAGACACGCACACACACACCATCAGCAGCTGCTGCCTAGAGCTTTATTGTTGACCCTTGCCTCAGGGCTCCTTAGGGGGCTACAAGAGGGCGGTTAGAAAGAGGCCTCCTGGCTGGAGGGGCTCGGGCAGGAGCCCGCGCGCTGCGGGAACGGTGCCCTCCCCCACGCCCACGGCCTCTGGGCTCCAGAGACCCCTAGCGGTGCTGGAGGCTGAGCCTTCCAAAGAGATCACTCGCCCCGCCCCGCCCCACATCGCCCCGCCCCGCCTGCGGGCCAGCGAGCCTGCCGAGCTTGGTCAGGTGGTCGCCTATCTTGTTGATCAGTTTCACCTCCTCAGCTAGGAAATGCTTCTCCAGGAAGGCACAGAGCTGAGGAAGAGCAGAGAAGTGAACAATTCTACCGGAGAGAAGCCAGGAGGCCATAGGTCCCAAGGTGGCAGATGTGGGAAGGGAAGCGAGGCACGGCAAGGAATGTCCCTGGACAATCCAAGGGAGTCAAGTCTCAGGGTGGAGGCTTCCTCCCAAGGAAGGTCTGCGTGTGGGGAGCCATGGAGGAGCGGGATCCACACGTGGGGGTCTGCGTGGGCAGATCCCGGGGCATGCAGATGCAAAAGGGCCTGGTTCAGGGACTTGTGCAGGGCCAGGGCAGCTTCCGGGGCGTCCAGGGTCTTACCCCACTCATCTTTGGAAGGCTCGCGTACATTAGACAGAAACAGGTTCGCTGCTTTCCACGCGCATTTCCCAGAAGTCCCCGGTGGGAAAGAGCGGAGAAGGGAAGGAGCCCCAAGCGGATCTGGGAGCGTCTTGGCACGGCGCCCAGTCTCCTGCAACTACCCAGCCCCGGAGAGCACCGAGCTGCCTGGACGCCAGGCCTTCCTTGCGAGAGCGCCTCCACTTGGGCCACCAGAAGCAACCCACCTAGCCCCGAAATCCATGCGCCAGGAGCGGGGGGAGTGGGTCAGTCACGCGCCTGGAGAAGGAACCAGCGAGGTGGTTGTGAAACGGGGAATGGGACTGTGGGTGGGGGAGGGTCGGTCTCGGTGTGCCTGGCGGGATGCAGGGGTCCCCAGGCCGATTCTGGGAAGTCGAAAGGTTCTGGGAGGTGGGACCTTGATGGGGACATTGGGAATCCTGGGAGGTGAGGATTCTGGGGTGCCGGGGCTGGCGCAGAAAGTCGGTGGGCTTGCGGGGTTGTCTCTGAGAGCGTGGACTTGTCTGGAAGCCGGGGGCGTTCCTCAGAAGTGCGGAGGGAAGCTCCGCACACCGGGGGTTGGCGCCGCGAGATCAACGGAGGCTCATTGGGAAGTTGCCCAGGCTGTTCCAGGACCCTGGCAACTCCCTGAGGTGGGCTGGGGGACCTGGAGGGCCGGCTCAGTCCTAGGGGAAGGTGTGATAGGCTGAGAGTTCCCTAGGGGGATGTGGGCTCTGGGTGGGAGGCTCTTTATCTCTGAAGAGATGACCTCAGCGGCGGGAGACTTGTGGGTGGGGGGTGGTAGGAGGCTGCAGCCCGGCCCTCGGTAACCATGGCAACGACTCCAGTCCCAGGAAACCGTTGGACAATGCAAAGTCTATCAACTTTGCCTACTCAGGGCAAATGCAGACCAAATGGGCTCAGAGCTTCTCTAGAAGGTGTGAGGGCCGTGCTCAAAGCCTCCCTAAGATGGGGAGGCTAGATGCTCATTCAAGCCTATGGGGAAGCGAAAGAGAAGGACCGTTTGGCCTTTCCTCTCTGTAGAAGAGGGACTCCAAAATCTTGGGTGGGTCTGCTCATCGGCACAGGGGGTCTGGCCAGGGCCTGGGGGCGGGAGCGAGGCGCCAGCGCCCCGCCAGCCGGGGCCACCGCGCCCACCGCCTCCCTGGCACTGGCACGGGAGGCACCCCTCCCCCCCGCCCCCAGGAGCCTCGCCCCGCCCCCGCCCCACCTCGTTGCCGTGGAGACGGTGGGCCCGGGGCGTGGCTGAGGGCGGGGTGTGGGAAACCATTTGTGATGCGGGGGCCTTTGGCTCCACTCGCAGTTGCCCCCCGCCGCCGCCGGCCATAGTGCCCGGACGGGGGCGGCCCTTACACATCCTGCCCCAAGCCACCGAACGCACTTCGGGGAGCGTGTCGGCTGCCAAGGAAACAAACGCGGTGCGGGGGAGCAGGGTTCCAGAATGCACTCACCACAGGCCACCAGCAGGCCACGGGCTTGAAAGAGGTCACTGACGTGAGAGGGGTCTGCTGGCTGGGGGCTGGGCCAGAAGAGAACGTCTTCTCTTGCCCCCTGGACAGCTGTTTTCTCATCTCCGCCCGCCCGCGTCACCAAAAGCGGTGCGAGAGACAGAAGCAGAAACAGGAGCGCCCAAGCGGCCCCCTGGCGGCAAGTCGGAGCCCAACTACCAGCGCTAGGGGCCAGGGTCGGAGGAGAAGACTTCCTTCCTCACACTTGCCGGAGGGGGAGGGCAGGGGGCTGCATTGGAAGGCAGGGGGAGGGGCGGGGACCCTGGCAGGAGGGGCTGTGGGGGTGGGGACCCCTGGGCCAGATCTGGGGCTGATGGGAGAACCTCTCTGCATCCCATCGCTCCCCTGGTCCAAGCCAAGAGCCTGGTCCCTCTTCAGAGGGGGATTCCTCGCCAACCAAAGTCCCGCCACCTGGTCAGGCGGGCCTACCTAGGGCCGTTGGCCCTGCAGTGCCAGAGGTTTCGGGAAAGCCTGCCAGCTGCCTTCCAGGCTGGCCTCGTCGAGCTCTCGCTGGCTTGCCAGTTCTAGACCGTGCAGAGCGTGCCAGGCCCTAGCCTGGCCTGGGAGCCACCAGGCGCTGGCCTCCCTGGACGGCCTCGACCAATGGGGCACTCCGTCCAGAGACGGGACATTTTCAGGGACTTGGGATACCCGGGTGCGGAGGACCTCCTTTGGAGCCGCAGAACTCAGGCTCCAGCACAGGGCCCTCAGGTGTTCTGGGCTCCAGCCCCACCTGGGTGCTCAGCTTCGCTGGGGGCTTCCTCCTCCCAGCCTCGACCCCCTCTGTGAGGGCCGGGGCCCACCCAGGCCCCATCGCCACACACCCCCACTCTGGCCACGCCAGGAGTGGCAGAACCACTTGGGCCCTCATTCCTGCTGGAGGATGCTCGGGACCGCTCTCTGGCCTTTTCTTGCTCGACCAGACTCCACTCGTTCCCTGAGTCTCTCAACTCCCTCCCGTGACTCCAGACTCTGGCGCCTCCCTCTCGACTCCTGTGTCCTCCGGGGGAACCCCCCTGCCCAGGACGCAACTGGCTGTCTTCCCCCCAACAGCTCAGTCCGGTAGGAGACCACTTGCGTGCTAGGCCCGGCTGCTGAGCCTAGAACCTTACGCTGGCTGGCTCGCCTCCCATCCCCTTCCCATCCAGAGCTCAGCCCACTGGGTGGCAGACCCCCACGTTCACCTCGAGTTTCTTCCACACCCAAGCTCTGGTGACGGGGAGGGCCCTCCTCACGTGTGCCGGTGCACTGCTTGCTTGGCAGGGGAGGGGTTTGGGGGGTGGCAGGGCGGAATGGGTGTGCTTGAGGCGTGTGTCCAGAAATGGCCAGAAAAAAAATCCATCGCTATCGAAGGAGTCCAGGTGTCGTCCAACATGGGGGCTTGGTGGACCTCTCCACAGGCCCCTCCCTCCTCTTGGATTCAGAGCCTCCCAGCCTCGCCCCGCTTGCTGACCCACGGCTTCCCAGTGCCTCCTTTCCTCCTGCTGCCCTGGAGAGATTGGGATTGCTGTCTGGAATGCCAGTGTTCTCTCAAGGAAGGGAGGCCTCGTTTGCCTGCTTGGGACTTGCAAGCGACAAACACACGGCTCAAGCTCTCTTGGGCGGGAAGGAGCTGTGTGATGAAGGAGGCTCCACACAGTAGCCCTTCTTCACACGTGGCTACCGCACAGATGGAGGCCATTTCCATCACGGCAGCAAGGTCCGGCGCACTGGCTTGACGCATCTCTCCGGGGCTCCGCTGAGATGGCTCTATTTTCAGGGGCAAAAAATAAAGACAAGCACTTTTCCCCTCATGGTTCTAGGCTCCCGAGGCCACATGTGCATGTGTGAGCACACCATCCCCAAGGAAGGGAACAGGGAGCTCTGAGTGAGGAGTCTTGGGTGCTGGGTCATCGGCCTTGTGCCAGACACAGGAACCCCCGCAACCAGATCCTCTTGTGTACGGAGAGCAAGAGGGCATGGATCTGAGCCCACGGCACCTAGCAGCCACTTCCCGATTCCTCTTCTCCCAGAAACCAAAGGCATGGGGGTCAGAGCTGACACAGCAGTTTGCCGGCTTGCCCCGAGATGCTGCAAGCTTCTTCCGTTCTCGTGTAGAGAATAGGAACACTACTTTCCCCCTCTCCTTTCTCCACCGAGACCCAAAACCCCAGCTCAGCACTTCTCGTCCATCTTAAGCTCCCAGCTGCTCAGCTCCTCAGGAGTGGTTGCTACCGAGGGTGTGCTTGACATTGGGGAAGACCCTAGCGTTCAAGACGGGCCTCATCTCTTCCAAGCCCGGGCGAGGGGTGGGCGGGCAGGGGGGAAGCGGCCCTCAGAGCTAGTCTCCTGTGCTTGCTTTCCAGAGCTCACTTCCATAGTCACTTCCAGGTGCCCAGGACCCCTTTCTGCTTGCTGTTGCCCTGGAAAACTCTCAGCCTGCCTCCTGCTACCCACTGAGCTCCACCCTCCCTGGAGTCAGAAATGGCTCGGCCTGAAGTGCCTAGAGCACGCCACCCACGGGGCGAGGGTTCAACCCTTCTAGAGTCCCGGCGCCAGACACGCACACACACACCATCAGCAGCTGCTGCCTAGAGCTTTATTGTTGACCCTTGCCTCAGGGCTCCTTAGGGGGCTACAAGAGGGCGGTTAGAAAGAGGCCTCCTGGCTGGAGGGGCTCGGGCAGGAGCCCGCGCGCTGCGGGTACGGTGCCCTCCCCCACGCCCACGGCCTCTGGGCTCCAGAGACCCCTAGCGGTGCTGGAGGCTGAGCCTTCCAAAGAGATCACTCGCCCCGCCCCGCCCCACATCGCCCCGCCCCGCCTGCGGGCCAGCAAGCCTGCCGAGCTTGGTCAGGTGGTCGCCTATCTTGTTGATCAGTTTCACCTCCTCAGCTAGGAAATGCTTCTCCAGGAAGGCACAGAGCTGAGGAAGAGCAGAGAAGTGAACAATTCTACCGGAGAGAAGCCAGGAGGCCATAGGTCCCAAGGTGGCAGATGTGGGAAGGGAAGCGAGGCACGGCAAGGAATGTCCCTGGACAATCCAAGGGAGTCAAGTCTCAGGGTGGAGGCTTCCTCCCAAGGAAGGTCTGCGTGTGGGGAGCCATGGAGGAGCGGGATCCACACGTGGGGGTCTGCGTGGGCAGATCCCGGGGCATGCAGATGCAAAAGGGCCTGGTTCAGGGACTTGTGCAGGGCCAGGGCAGCTTCCGGGGCGTCCAGGGTCTTACCCCACTCATCTTTGGAAGGCTCGCGTACATTAGACAGAAACAGGTTCGCTGCTTTCCACGCGCATTTCCCAGAAGTCCCCGGTGGGAAAGAGCGGAGAAGGGAAGGAGCCCCAAGCGGATCTGGGAGCGTCTTGGCACGGCGCCCAGTCTCCTGCAACTACCCAGCCCCGGAGAGCACCGAGCTGCCTGGACGCCAGGCCTTCCTTGCGAGAGCGCCTCCACTTGGGCCACCAGAAGCAACCCACCTAGCCCCGAAATCCATGCGCCAGGAGCGGGGGGAGTGGGTCAGTCACGCGCCTGGAGAAGGAACCAGCGAGGTGGTTGTGAAACGGGGAATGGGACTGTGGGTGGGGGAGGGTCGGTCTCGGTGTGCCTGGCGGGATGCAGGGGTCCCCAGGCCGATTCTGGGAAGTCGAAAGGTTCTGGGAGGTGGGACCTTGATGGGGACATTGGGAATCCTGGGAGGTGAGGATTCTGGGGTGCCGGGGCTGGCGCAGAAAGTCGGTGGGCTTGCGGGGTTGTCTCTGAGAGCGTGGACTTGTCTGGAAGCCGGGGGCGTTCCTCAGAAGTGCGGAGGGAAGCTCCGCACACCGGGGGTTGGCGCCGCGAGATCAACGGAGGCTCATTGGGAAGTTGCCCAGGCTGTTCCAGGACCCTGGCAACTCCCTGAGGTGGGCTGGGGGACCTGGAGGGCCGGCTCAGTCCTAGGGGAAGGTGTGATAGGCTGAGAGTTCCCTAGGGGGATGTGGGCTCTGGGTGGGAGGCTCTTTATCTCTGAAGAGGTGACCTCAGCGGCGGGAGACTTGTGGGTGGGGGGTGGTAGGAGGCTGCAGCCCGGCCCTCGGTAACCATGGCAACGACTCCAGTCCCAGGAAACCGTTGGACAATGCAAAGTCTATCAACTTTGCCTACTCAGGGCAAATGCAGACCAAATGGGCTCAGAGCTTCTCTAGAAGGTGTGAGGGCCGTGCTCAAAGCCTCCCTAAGATGGGGAGGCTAGATGCTCATTCAAGCCTATGGGGAAGCGAAAGAGAAGGACCGTTTGGCCTTTCCTCTCTGTAGAAGAGGGACTCCAAAATCTTGGGTGGGTCTGCTCATCGGCACAGGGGGTCTGGCCAGGGCCTGGGGGCGGGAGCGAGGCGCCAGCGCCCCGCCAGCCGGGGCCACCGCGCCCACCGCCTCCCTGGCACTGGCACGGGAGGCACCCCTCCCCCCCGCCCCCAGGAGCCTCGCCCCGCCCCCGCCCCACCTCGTTGCCGTGGAGACGGTGGGCCCGGGGCGTGGCTGAGGGCGGGGTGTGGGAAACCATTTGTGATGCGGGGGCCTTTGGCTCCACTCGCAGTTGCCCCCCGCCGCCGCCGGCCATAGTGCCCGGACGGGGGCGGCCCTTACACATCCTGCCCCAAGCCACCGAACGCACTTCGGGGAGCGTGTCGGCTGCCAAGGAAACAAACGCGGTGCGGGGGAGCAGGGTTCCAGAATGCACTCACCACAGGCCACCAGCAGGCCACGGGCTTGAAAGAGGTCACTGACGTGAGAGGGGTCTGCTGGCTGGGGGCTGGGCCAGAAGAGAACGTCTTCTCTTGCCCCCTGGACAGCTGTTTTCTCATCTCCGCCCGCCCGCATCACCAAAAGCGGTGCGAGAGACAGAAGCAGAAACAGGAGCGCCCAAGCGGCCCCCTGGCGGCAAGTCGGAGCCCAACTACCAGCGCTAGGGGCCAGGGTCGGAGGAGAAGACTTCCTTCCTCACACTTGCCGGAGGGGGAGGGCAGGGGGCTGCATTGGAAGGCAGGGGGAGGGGCGGGGACCCTGGCAGGAGGGGCTGTGGGGGTGGGGACCCCTGGGCCAGATCTGGGGCTGATGGGAGAACCTCTCTGCATCCCATCGCTCCCCTGGTCCAAGCCAAGAGCCTGGTCCCTCTTCAGAGGGGGATTCCTCGCCAACCAAAGTCCCGCCACCTGGTCAGGCGGGCCTACCTAGGGCCGTTGGCCCTGCAGTGCCAGAGGTTTCGGGAAAGCCTGCCAGCTGCCTTCCAGGCTGGCCTCGTCGAGCTCTCGCTGGCTTGCCAGTTCTAGACCGTGCAGAGCGTGCCAGGCCCTAGCCTGGCCTGGGAGCCACCAGGCGCTGGCCTCCCTGGACGGCCTCGACCAATGGGGCACTCCGTCCAGAGACGGGACATTTTCAGGGACTTGGGATACCCGGGTGCGGAGGACCTCCTTTGGAGCCGCAGAACTCAGGCTCCAGCACAGGGCCCTCAGGTGTTCTGGGCTCCAGCCCCACCTGGGTGCTCAGCTTCGCTGGGGGCTTCCTCCTCCCAGCCTCGACCCCCTCTGTGAGGGCCGGGGCCCACCCAGGCCCCATCGCCACACACCCCCACTCTGGCCACGCCAGGAGTGGCAGAACCACTTGGGCCCTCATTCCTGCTGGAGGATGCTCGGGACCGCTCTCTGGCCTTTTCTTGCTCGACCAGACTCCACTCGTTCCCTGAGTCTCTCAACTCCCTCCCGTGACTCCAGACTCTGGCGCCTCCCTCTCGACTCCTGTGTCCTCCGGGGGAACCCCCCTGCCCAGGACGCAACTGGCTGTCTTCCCCCCAACAGCTCAGTCCGGTAGGAGACCACTTGCGTGCTAGGCCCGGCTGCTGAGCCTAGAACCTTACGCTGGCTGGCTCGCCTCCCATCCCCTTCCCATCCAGAGCTCAGCCCACTGGGTGGCAGACCCCCACGTTCACCTCGAGTTTCTTCCACACCCAAGCTCTGGTGACGGGGAGGGCCCTCCTCACGTGTGCCGGTGCACTGCTTGCTTGGCAGGGGAGGGGTTTGGGGGGTGGCAGGGCGGAATGGGTGTGCTTGAGGCGTGTGTCCAGAAATGGCCAGAAAAAAAATCCATCGCTATCGAAGGAGTCCAGGTGTCGTCCAACATGGGGGCTTGGTGGACCTCTCCACAGGCCCCTCCCTCCTCTTGGATTCAGAGCCTCCCAGCCTCGCCCCGCTTGCTGACCCACGGCTTCCCAGTGCCTCCTTTCCTCCTGCTGCCCTGGAGAGATTGGGATTGCTGTCTGGAATGCCAGTGTTCTCTCAAGGAAGGGAGGCCTCGTTTGCCTGCTTGGGACTTGCAAGCGACAAACACACGGCTCAAGCTCTCTTGGGCGGGAAGGAGCTGTGTGATGAAGGAGGCTCCACACAGTAGCCCTTCTTCACACGTGGCTACCGCACAGATGGAGGCCATTTCCATCACGGCAGCAAGGTCCGGCGCACTGGCTTGACGCATCTCTCCGGGGCTCCGCTGAGATGGCTCTATTTTCAGGGGCAAAAAATAAAGACAAGCACTTTTCCCCTCATGGTTCTAGGCTCCCGAGGCCACATGTGCATGTGTGAGCACACCATCCCCAAGGAAGGGAACAGGGAGCTCTGAGTGAGGAGTCTTGGGTGCTGGGTCATCGGCCTTGTGCCAGACACAGGAACCCCCGCAACCAGATCCTCTTGTGTACGGAGAGCAAGAGGGCATGGATCTGAGCCCACGGCACCTAGCAGCCACTTCCCGATTCCTCTTCTCCCAGAAACCAAAGGCATGGGGGTCAGAGCTGACACAGCAGTTTGCCGGCTTGCCCCGAGATGCTGCAAGCTTCTTCCGTTCTCGTGTAGAGAATAGGAACACTACTTTCCCCCTCTCCTTTCTCCACCGAGACCCAAAACCCCAGCTCAGCACTTCTCGTCCATCTTAAGCTCCCAGCTGCTCAGCTCCTCAGGAGTGGTTGCTACCGAGGGTGTGCTTGACATTGGGGAAGACCCTAGCGTTCAAGACGGGCCTCATCTCTTCCAAGCCCGGGCGAGGGGTGGGCGGGCAGGGGGGAAGCGGCCCTCAGAGCTAGTCTCCTGTGCTTGCTTTCCAGAGCTCACTTCCATAGTCACTTCCAGGTGCCCAGGACCCCTTTCTGCTTGCTGTTGCCCTGGAAAACTCTCAGCCTGCCTCCTGCTACCCACTGAGCTCCACCCTCCCTGGAGTCAGAAATGGCTCGGCCTGAAGTGCCTAGAGCACGCCACCCACGGGGCGAGGGTTCAACCCTTCTAGAGTCCCGGCGCCAGACACGCACACACACACCATCAGCAGCTGCTGCCTAGAGCTTTATTGTTGACCCTTGCCTCAGGGCTCCTTAGGGGGCTACAAGAGGGCGGTTAGAAAGAGGCCTCCTGGCTGGAGGGGCTCGGGCAGGAGCCCGCGCGCTGCGGGAACGGTGCCCTCCCCCACGCCCACGGCCTCTGGGCTCCAGAGACCCCTAGCGGTGCTGGAGGCTGAGCCTTCCAAAGAGATCACTCGCCCCGCCCCGCCCCACATCGCCCCGCCCCGCCTGCGGGCCAGCAAGCCTGCCAAGCTTGGTCAGGTGGTCGCCTATCTTGTTGATCAGTTTCACCTCCTCAGCTAGGAAATGCTTCTCCAGGAAGGCACAGAGCTGAGGAAGAGCAGAGAAGTGAACAATTCTACCGGAGAGAAGCCAGGAGGCCATAGGTCCCAAGGTGGCAGATGTGGGAAGGGAAGCGAGGCACGGCAAGGAATGTCCCTGGACAATCCAAGGGAGTCAAGTCTCAGGGTGGAGGCTTCCTCCCAAGGAAGGTCTGCGTGTGGGGAGCCATGGAGGAGCGGGATCCACACGTGGGGGTCTGCGTGGGCAGATCCCGGGGCATGCAGATGCAAAAGGGCCTGGTTCAGGGACTTGTGCAGGGCCAGGGCAGCTTCCGGGGCGTCCAGGGTCTTACCCCACTCATCTTTGGAAGGCTCGCGTACATTAGACAGAAACAGGTTCGCTGCTTTCCACGCGCATTTCCCAGAAGTCCCCGGTGGGAAAGAGCGGAGAAGGGAAGGAGCCCCAAGCGGATCTGGGAGCGTCTTGGCACGGCGCCCAGTCTCCTGCAACTACCCAGCCCCGGAGAGCACCGAGCTGCCTGGACGCCAGGCCTTCCTTGCGAGAGCGCCTCCACTTGGGCCACCAGAAGCAACCCACCTAGCCCCGAAATCCATGCGCCAGGAGCGGGGGGAGTGGGTCAGTCACGCGCCTGGAGAAGGAACCAGCGAGGTGGTTGTGAAACGGGGAATGGGACTGTGGGTGGGGGAGGGTCGGTCTCGGTGTGCCTGGCGGGATGCAGGGGTCCCCAGGCCGATTCTGGGAAGTCGAAAGGTTCTGGGAGGTGGGACCTTGATGGGGACATTGGGAATCCTGGGAGGTGAGGATTCTGGGGTGCCGGGGCTGGCGCAGAAAGTCGGTGGGCTTGCGGGGTTGTCTCTGAGAGCGTGGACTTGTCTGGAAGCCGGGGGCGTTCCTCAGAAGTGCGGAGGGAAGCTCCGCACACCGGGGGTTGGCGCCGCGAGATCAACGGAGGCTCATTGGGAAGTTGCCCAGGCTGTTCCAGGACCCTGGCAACTCCCTGAGGTGGGCTGGGGGACCTGGAGGGCCGGCTCAGTCCTAGGGGAAGGTGTGATAGGCTGAGAGTTCCCTAGGGGGATGTGGGCTCTGGGTGGGAGGCTCTTTATCTCTGAAGAGATGACCTCAGCGGCGGGAGACTTGTGGGTGGGGGGTGGTAGGAGGCTGCAGCCCGGCCCTCGGTAACCATGGCAACGACTCCAGTCCCAGGAAACCGTTGGACAATGCAAAGTCTATCAACTTTGCCTACTCAGGGCAAATGCAGACCAAATGGGCTCAGAGCTTCTCTAGAAGGTGTGAGGGCCGTGCTCAAAGCCTCCCTAAGATGGGGAGGCTAGATGCTCATTCAAGCCTATGGGGAAGCGAAAGAGAAGGACCGTTTGGCCTTTCCTCTCTGTAGAAGAGGGACTCCAAAATCTTGGGTGGGTCTGCTCATCGGCACAGGGGGTCTGGCCAGGGCCTGGGGGCGGGAGCGAGGCGCCAGCGCCCCGCCAGCCGGGGCCACCGCGCCCACCGCCTCCCTGGCACTGGCACGGGAGGCACCCCTCCCCCCCGCCCCCAGGAGCCTCGCCCCGCCCCCGCCCCACCTCGTTGCCGTGGAGACGGTGGGCCCGGGGCGTGGCTGAGGGCGGGGTGTGGGAAACCATTTGTGATGCGGGGGCCTTTGGCTCCACTCGCAGTTGCCCCCCGCCGCCGCCGGCCATAGTGCCCGGACGGGGGCGGCCCTTACACATCCTGCCCCAAGCCACCGAACGCACTTCGGGGAGCGTGTCGGCTGCCAAGGAAACAAACGCGGTGCGGGGGAGCAGGGTTCCAGAATGCACTCACCACAGGCCACCAGCAGGCCACGGGCTTGAAAGAGGTCACTGACGTGAGAGGGGTCTGCTGGCTGGGGGCTGGGCCAGAAGAGAACGTCTTCTCTTGCCCCCTGGACAGCTGTTTTCTCATCTCCGCCCGCCCGCGTCACCAAAAGCGGTGCGAGAGACAGAAGCAGAAACAGGAGCGCCCAAGCGGCCCCCTGGCGGCAAGTCGGAGCCCAACTACCAGCGCTAGGGGCCAGGGTCGGAGGAGAAGACTTCCTTCCTCACACTTGCCGGAGGGGGAGGGCAGGGGGCTGCATTGGAAGGCAGGGGGAGGGGCGGGGACCCTGGCAGGAGGGGCTGTGGGGGTGGGGACCCCTGGGCCAGATCTGGGGCTGATGGGAGAACCTCTCTGCATCCCATCGCTCCCCTGGTCCAAGCCAAGAGCCTGGTCCCTCTTCAGAGGGGGATTCCTCGCCAACCAAAGTCCCGCCACCTGGTCAGGCGGGCCTACCTAGGGCCGTTGGCCCTGCAGTGCCAGAGGTTTCGGGAAAGCCTGCCAGCTGCCTTCCAGGCTGGCCTCGTCGAGCTCTCGCTGGCTTGCCAGTTCTAGACCGTGCAGAGCGTGCCAGGCCCTAGCCTGGCCTGGGAGCCACCAGGCGCTGGCCTCCCTGGACGGCCTCGACCAATGGGGCACTCCGTCCAGAGACGGGACATTTTCAGGGACTTGGGATACCCGGGTGCGGAGGACCTCCTTTGGAGCCGCAGAACTCAGGCTCCAGCACAGGGCCCTCAGGTGTTCTGGGCTCCAGCCCCACCTGGGTGCTCAGCTTCGCTGGGGGCTTCCTCCTCCCAGCCTCGACCCCCTCTGTGAGGGCCGGGGCCCACCCAGGCCCCATCGCCACACACCCCCACTCTGGCCACGCCAGGAGTGGCAGAACCACTTGGGCCCTCATTCCTGCTGGAGGATGCTCGGGACCGCTCTCTGGCCTTTTCTTGCTCGACCAGACTCCACTCGTTCCCTGAGTCTCTCAACTCCCTCCCGTGACTCCAGACTCTGGCGCCTCCCTCTCGACTCCTGTGTCCTCCGGGGGAACCCCCCTGCCCAGGACGCAACTGGCTGTCTTCCCCCCAACAGCTCAGTCCGGTAGGAGACCACTTGCGTGCTAGGCCCGGCTGCTGAGCCTAGAACCTTACGCTGGCTGGCTCGCCTCCCATCCCCTTCCCATCCAGAGCTCAGCCCACTGGGTGGCAGACCCCCACGTTCACCTCGAGTTTCTTCCACACCCAAGCTCTGGTGACGGGGAGGGCCCTCCTCACGTGTGCCGGTGCACTGCTTGCTTGGCAGGGGAGGGGTTTGGGGGGTGGCAGGGCGGAATGGGTGTGCTTGAGGCGTGTGTCCAGAAATGGCCAGAAAAAAAATCCATCGCTATCGAAGGAGTCCAGGTGTCGTCCAACATGGGGGCTTGGTGGACCTCTCCACAGGCCCCTCCCTCCTCTTGGATTCAGAGCCTCCCAGCCTCGCCCCGCTTGCTGACCCACGGCTTCCCAGTGCCTCCTTTCCTCCTGCTGCCCTGGAGAGATTGGGATTGCTGTCTGGAATGCCAGTGTTCTCTCAAGGAAGGGAGGCCTCGTTTGCCTGCTTGGGACTTGCAAGCGACAAACACACGGCTCAAGCTCTCTTGGGCGGGAAGGAGCTGTGTGATGAAGGAGGCTCCACACAGTAGCCCTTCTTCACACGTGGCTACCGCACAGATGGAGGCCATTTCCATCACGGCAGCAAGGTCCGGCGCACTGGCTTGACGCATCTCTCCGGGGCTCCGCTGAGATGGCTCTATTTTCAGGGGCAAAAAATAAAGACAAGCACTTTTCCCCTCATGGTTCTAGGCTCCCGAGGCCACATGTGCATGTGTGAGCACACCATCCCCAAGGAAGGGAACAGGGAGCTCTGAGTGAGGAGTCTTGGGTGCTGGGTCATCGGCCTTGTGCCAGACACAGGAACCCCCGCAACCAGATCCTCTTGTGTACGGAGAGCAAGAGGGCATGGATCTGAGCCCACGGCACCTAGCAGCCACTTCCCGATTCCTCTTCTCCCAGAAACCAAAGGCATGGGGGTCAGAGCTGACACAGCAGTTTGCCGGCTTGCCCCGAGATGCTGCAAGCTTCTTCCGTTCTCGTGTAGAGAATAGGAACACTACTTTCCCCCTCTCCTTTCTCCACCGAGACCCAAAACCCCAGCTCAGCACTTCTCGTCCATCTTAAGCTCCCAGCTGCTCAGCTCCTCAGGAGTGGTTGCTACCGAGGGTGTGCTTGACATTGGGGAAGACCCTAGCGTTCAAGACGGGCCTCATCTCTTCCAAGCCCGGGCGAGGGGTGGGCGGGCAGGGGGGAAGCGGCCCTCAGAGCTAGTCTCCTGTGCTTGCTTTCCAGAGCTCACTTCCATAGTCACTTCCAGGTGCCCAGGACCCCTTTCTGCTTGCTGTTGCCCTGGAAAACTCTCAGCCTGCCTCCTGCTACCCACTGAGCTCCACCCTCCCTGGAGTCAGAAATGGCTCGGCCTGAAGTGCCTAGAGCACGCCACCCACGGGGCGAGGGTTCAACCCTTCTAGAGTCCCGGCGCCAGACACGCACACACACACCATCAGCAGCTGCTGCCTAGAGCTTTATTGTTGACCCTTGCCTCAGGGCTCCTTAGGGGGCTACAAGAGGGCGGTTAGAAAGAGGCCTCCTGGCTGGAGGGGCTCGGGCAGGAGCCCGCGCGCTGCGGGAACGGTGCCCTCCCCCACGCCCACGGCCTCTGGGCTCCAGAGACCCCTAGCGGTGCTGGAGGCTGAGCCTTCCAAAGAGATCACTCGCCCCGCCCCGCCCCACATCGCCCCGCCCCGCCTGCGGGCCAGCAAGCCTGCCGAGCTTGGTCAGGTGGTCGCCTATCTTGTTGATCAGTTTCACCTCCTCAGCTAGGAAATGCTTCTCCAGGAAGGCACAGAGCTGAGGAAGAGCAGAGAAGTGAACAATTCTACCGGAGAGAAGCCAGGAGGCCATAGGTCCCAAGGTGGCAGATGTGGGAAGGGAAGCGAGGCACGGCAAGGAATGTCCCTGGACAATCCAAGGGAGTCAAGTCTCAGGGTGGAGGCTTCCTCCCAAGGAAGGTCTGCGTGTGGGGAGCCATGGAGGAGCGGGATCCACACGTGGGGGTCTGCGTGGGCAGATCCCGGGGCATGCAGATGCAAAAGGGCCTGGTTCAGGGACTTGTGCAGGGCCAGGGCAGCTTCCGGGGCGTCCAGGGTCTTACCCCACTCATCTTTGGAAGGCTCGCGTACATTAGACAGAAACAGGTTCGCTGCTTTCCACGCGCATTTCCCAGAAGTCCCCGGTGGGAAAGAGCGGAGAAGGGAAGGAGCCCCAAGCGGATCTGGGAGCGTCTTGGCACGGCGCCCAGTCTCCTGCAACTACCCAGCCCCGGAGAGCACCGAGCTGCCTGGACGCCAGGCCTTCCTTGCGAGAGCGCCTCCACTTGGGCCACCAGAAGCAACCCACCTAGCCCCGAAATCCATGCGCCAGGAGCGGGGGGAGTGGGTCAGTCACGCGCCTGGAGAAGGAACCAGCGAGGTGGTTGTGAAACGGGGAATGGGACTGTGGGTGGGGGAGGGTCGGTCTCGGTGTGCCTGGCGGGATGCAGGGGTCCCCAGGCCGATTCTGGGAAGTCGAAAGGTTCTGGGAGGTGGGACCTTGATGGGGACATTGGGAATCCTGGGAGGTGAGGATTCTGGGGTGCCGGGGCTGGCGCAGAAAGTCGGTGGGCTTGCGGGGTTGTCTCTGAGAGCGTGGACTTGTCTGGAAGCCGGGGGCGTTCCTCAGAAGTGCGGAGGGAAGCTCCGCACACCGGGGGTTGGCGCCGCGAGATCAACGGAGGCTCATTGGGAAGTTGCCCAGGCTGTTCCAGGACCCTGGCAACTCCCTGAGGTGGGCTGGGGGACCTGGAGGGCCGGCTCAGTCCTAGGGGAAGGTGTGATAGGCTGAGAGTTCCCTAGGGGGATGTGGGCTCTGGGTGGGAGGCTCTTTATCTCTGAAGAGGTGACCTCAGCGGCGGGAGACTTGTGGGTGGGGGGTGGTAGGAGGCTGCAGCCCGGCCCTCGGTAACCATGGCAACGACTCCAGTCCCAGGAAACCGTTGGACAATGCAAAGTCTATCAACTTTGCCTACTCAGGGCAAATGCAGACCAAATGGGCTCAGAGCTTCTCTAGAAGGTGTGAGGGCCGTGCTCAAAGCCTCCCTAAGATGGGGAGGCTAGATGCTCATTCAAGCCTATGGGGAAGCGAAAGAGAAGGACCGTTTGGCCTTTCCTCTCTGTAGAAGAGGGACTCCAAAATCTTGGGTGGGTCTGCTCATCGGCACAGGGGGTCTGGCCAGGGCCTGGGGGCGGGAGCGAGGCGCCAGCGCCCCGCCAGCCGGGGCCACCGCGCCCACCGCCTCCCTGGCACTGGCACGGGAGGCACCCCTCCCCCCCGCCCCCAGGAGGCTCGCCCCGCCCCCGCCCCACCTCGTTGCCGTGGAGACGGTGGGCCCGGGGCGTGGCTGAGGGCGGGGTGTGGGAAACCATTTGTGATGCGGGGGCCTTTGGCTCCACTCGCAGTTGCCCCCCGCCGCCGCCGGCCATAGTGCCCGGACGGGGGCGGCCCTTACACATCCTGCCCCAAGCCACCGAACGCACTTCGGGGAGCGTGTCGGCTGCCAAGGAAACAAACGCGGTGCGGGGGAGCAGGGTTCCAGAATGCACTCACCACAGGCCACCAGCAGGCCACGGGCTTGAAAGAGGTCACTGACGTGAGAGGGGTCTGCTGGCTGGGGGCTGGGCCAGAAGAGAACGTCTTCTCTTGCCCCCTGGACAGCTGTTTTCTCATCTCCGCCCGCCCGCATCACCAAAAGCGGTGCGAGAGACAGAAGCAGAAACAGGAGCGCCCAAGCGGCCCCCTGGCGGCAAGTCGGAGCCCAACTACCAGCGCTAGGGGCCAGGGTCGGAGGAGAAGACTTCCTTCCTCACACTTGCCGGAGGGGGAGGGCAGGGGGCTGCATTGGAAGGCAGGGGGAGGGGCGGGGACCCTGGCAGGAGGGGCTGTGGGGGTGGGGACCCCTGGGCCAGATCTGGGGCTGATGGGAGAACCTCTCTGCATCCCATCGCTCCCCTGGTCCAAGCCAAGAGCCTGGTCCCTCTTCAGAGGGGGATTCCTCGCCAACCAAAGTCCCGCCACCTGGTCAGGCGGGCCTACCTAGGGCCGTTGGCCCTGCAGTGCCAGAGGTTTCGGGAAAGCCTGCCAGCTGCCTTCCAGGCTGGCCTCGTCGAGCTCTCGCTGGCTTGCCAGTTCTAGACCGTGCAGAGCGTGCCAGGCCCTAGCCTGGCCTGGGAGCCACCAGGCGCTGGCCTCCCTGGACGGCCTCGACCAATGGGGCACTCCGTCCAGAGACGGGACATTTTCAGGGACTTGGGATACCCGGGTGCGGAGGACCTCCTTTGGAGCCGCAGAACTCAGGCTCCAGCACAGGGCCCTCAGGTGTTCTGGGCTCCAGCCCCACCTGGGTGCTCAGCTTCGCTGGGGGCTTCCTCCTCCCAGCCTCGACCCCCTCTGTGAGGGCCGGGGCCCACCCAGGCCCCATCGCCACACACCCCCACTCTGGCCACGCCAGGAGTGGCAGAACCACTTGGGCCCTCATTCCTGCTGGAGGATGCTCGGGACCGCTCTCTGGCCTTTTCTTGCTCGACCAGACTCCACTCGTTCCCTGAGTCTCTCAACTCCCTCCCGTGACTCCAGACTCTGGCGCCTCCCTCTCGACTCCTGTGTCCTCCGGGGGAACCCCCCTGCCCAGGACGCAACTGGCTGTCTTCCCCCCAACAGCTCAGTCCGGTAGGAGACCACTTGCGTGCTAGGCCCGGCTGCTGAGCCTAGAACCTTACGCTGGCTGGCTCGCCTCCCATCCCCTTCCCATCCAGAGCTCAGCCCACTGGGTGGCAGACCCCCACGTTCACCTCGAGTTTCTTCCACACCCAAGCTCTGGTGACGGGGAGGGCCCTCCTCACGTGTGCCGGTGCACTGCTTGCTTGGCAGGGGAGGGGTTTGGGGGGTGGCAGGGCGGAATGGGTGTGCTTGAGGCGTGTGTCCAGAAATGGCCAGAAAAAAAATCCATCGCTATCGAAGGAGTCCAGGTGTCGTCCAACATGGGGGCTTGGTGGACCTCTCCACAGGCCCCTCCCTCCTCTTGGATTCAGAGCCTCCCAGCCTCGCCCCGCTTGCTGACCCACGGCTTCCAGTGCCTCCTTTCCTCCTGCTGCCCTGGAGAGATTGGGATTGCTGTCTGGAATGCCAGTGTTCTCTCAAGGAAGGGAGGCCTCGTTTGCCTGCTTGGGACTTGCAAGCGACAAACACACGGCTCAAGCTCTCTTGGGCGGGAAGGAGCTGTGTGATGAAGGAGGCTCCACACAGTAGCCCTTCTTCACACGTGGCTACCGCACAGATGGAGGCCATTTCCATCACGGCAGCAAGGTCCGGCGCACTGGCTTGACGCATCTCTCCGGGGCTCCGCTGAGATGGCTCTATTTTCAGGGGCAAAAAATAAAGACAAGCACTTTTCCCCTCATGGTTCTAGGCTCCCGAGGCCACATGTGCATGTGTGAGCACACCATCCCCAAGGAAGGGAACAGGGAGCTCTGAGTGAGGAGTCTTGGGTGCTGGGTCATCGGCCTTGTGCCAGACACAGGAACCCCCGCAACCAGATCCTCTTGTGTACGGAGAGCAAGAGGGCATGGATCTGAGCCCACGGCACCTAGCAGCCACTTCCCGATTCCTCTTCTCCCAGAAACCAAAGGCATGGGGGTCAGAGCTGACACAGCAGTTTGCCGGCTTGCCCCGAGATGCTGCAAGCTTCTTCCGTTCTCGTGTAGAGAATAGGAACACTACTTTCCCCCTCTCCTTTCTCCACCGAGACCCAAAACCCCAGCTCAGCACTTCTCGTCCATCTTAAGCTCCCAGCTGCTCAGCTCCTCAGGAGTGGTTGCTACCGAGGGTGTGCTTGACATTGGGGAAGACCCTAGCGTTCAAGACGGGCCTCATCTCTTCCAAGCCCGGGCGAGGGGTGGGCGGGCAGGGGGGAAGCGGCCCTCAGAGCTAGTCTCCTGTGCTTGCTTTCCAGAGCTCACTTCCATAGTCACTTCCAGGTGCCCAGGACCCCTTTCTGCTTGCTGTTGCCCTGGAAAACTCTCAGCCTGCCTCCTGCTACCCACTGAGCTCCACCCTCCCTGGAGTCAGAAATGGCTCGGCCTGAAGTGCCTAGAGCACGCCACCCACGGGGCGAGGGTTCAACCCTTCTAGAGTCCCGGCGCCAGACACGCACACACACACCATCAGCAGCTGCTGCCTAGAGCTTTATTGTTGACCCTTGCCTCAGGGCTCCTTAGGGGGCTACAAGAGGGCGGTTAGAAAGAGGCCTCCTGGCTGGAGGGGCTCGGGCAGGAGCCCGCGCGCTGCGGGAACGGTGCCCTCCCCCACGCCCACGGCCTCTGGGCTCCAGAGACCCCTAGCGGTGCTGGAGGCTGAGCCTTCCAAAGAGATCACTCGCCCCGCCCCGCCCCACATCGCCCCGCCCCGCCTGCGGGCCAGCAAGCCTGCCAAGCTTGGTCAGGTGGTCGCCTATCTTGTTGATCAGTTTCACCTCCTCAGCTAGGAAATGCTTCTCCAGGAAGGCACAGAGCTGAGGAAGAGCAGAGAAGTGAACAATTCTACCGGAGAGAAGCCAGGAGGCCATAGGTCCCAAGGTGGCAGATGTGGGAAGGGAAGCGAGGCACGGCAAGGAATGTCCCTGGACAATCCAAGGGAGTCAAGTCTCAGGGTGGAGGCTTCCTCCCAAGGAAGGTCTGCGTGTGGGGAGCCATGGAGGAGCGGGATCCACACGTGGGGGTCTGCGTGGGCAGATCCCGGGGCATGCAGATGCAAAAGGGCCTGGTTCAGGGACTTGTGCAGGGCCAGGGCAGCTTCCGGGGCGTCCAGGGTCTTACCCCACTCATCTTTGGAAGGCTCGCGTACATTAGACAGAAACAGGTTCGCTGCTTTCCACGCGCATTTCCCAGAAGTCCCCGGTGGGAAAGAGCGGAGAAGGGAAGGAGCCCCAAGCGGATCTGGGAGCGTCTTGGCACGGCGCCCAGTCTCCTGCAACTACCCAGCCCCGGAGAGCACCGAGCTGCCTGGACGCCAGGCCTTCCTTGCGAGAGCGCCTCCACTTGGGCCACCAGAAGCAACCCACCTAGCCCCGAAATCCATGCGCCAGGAGCGGGGGGAGTGGGTCAGTCACGCGCCTGGAGAAGGAACCAGCGAGGTGGTTGTGAAACGGGGAATGGGACTGTGGGTGGGGGAGGGTCGGTCTCGGTGTGCCTGGCGGGATGCAGGGGTCCCCAGGCCGATTCTGGGAAGTCGAAAGGTTCTGGGAGGTGGGACCTTGATGGGGACATTGGGAATCCTGGGAGGTGAGGATTCTGGGGTGCCGGGGCTGGCGCAGAAAGTCGGTGGGCTTGCGGGGTTGTCTCTGAGAGCGTGGACTTGTCTGGAAGCCGGGGGCGTTCCTCAGAAGTGCGGAGGGAAGCTCCGCACACCGGGGGTTGGCGCCGCGAGATCAACGGAGGCTCATTGGGAAGTTGCCCAGGCTGTTCCAGGACCCTGGCAACTCCCTGAGGTGGGCTGGGGGACCTGGAGGGCCGGCTCAGTCCTAGGGGAAGGTGTGATAGGCTGAGAGTTCCCTAGGGGGATGTGGGCTCTGGGTGGGAGGCTCTTTATCTCTGAAGAGATGACCTCAGCGGCGGGAGACTTGTGGGTGGGGGGTGGTAGGAGGCTGCAGCCCGGCCCTCGGTAACCATGGCAACGACTCCAGTCCCAGGAAACCGTTGGACAATGCAAAGTCTATCAACTTTGCCTACTCAGGGCAAATGCAGACCAAATGGGCTCAGAGCTTCTCTAGAAGGTGTGAGGGCCGTGCTCAAAGCCTCCCTAAGATGGGGAGGCTAGATGCTCATTCAAGCCTATGGGAAGCGAAAGAGAAGGACCGTTTGGCCTTTCCTCTCTGTAGAAGAGGGACTCCAAAATCTTGGGTGGGTCTGCTCATCGGCACAGGGGGTCTGGCCAGGGCCTGGGGGCGGGAGCGAGGCGCCAGCGCCCCGCCAGCCGGGGCCACCGCGCCACCGCCTCCCTGGCACTGGCACGGGAGGCACCCCTCCCCCCCGCCCCCAGGAGCCTCGCCCCGCCCCCGCCCCACCTCGTTGCCGTGGAGACGGTGGGCCCGGGGCGTGGCTGAGGGCGGGGTGTGGGAAACCATTTGTGATGCGGGGGCCTTTGGCTCCACTCGCAGTTGCCCCCCGCCGCCGCCGGCCATAGTGCCCGGACGGGGGCGGCCCTTACACATCCTGCCCCAAGCCACCGAACGCACTTCGGGGAGCGTGTCGGCTGCCAAGGAAACAAACGCGGTGCGGGGGAGCAGGGTTCCAGAATGCACTCACCACAGGCCACCAGCAGGCCACGGGCTTGAAAGAGGTCACTGACGTGAGAGGGGTCTGCTGGCTGGGGGCTGGGCCAGAAGAGAACGTCTTCTCTTGCCCCCTGGACAGCTGTTTTCTCATCTCCGCCCGCCCGCGTCACCAAAAGCGGTGCGAGAGACAGAAGCAGAAACAGGAGCGCCCAAGCGGCCCCCTGGCGGCAAGTCGGAGCCCAACTACCAGCGCTAGGGGCCAGGGTCGGAGGAGAAGACTTCCTTCCTCACACTTGCCGGAGGGGGAGGGCAGGGGGCTGCATTGGAAGGCAGGGGGAGGGCCGGGGACCCTGGCAGGAGGGGCTGTGGGGGTGGGGACCCCTGGGCCAGATCTGGGGCTGATGGGAGAACCTCTCTGCATCCCATCGCTCCCCTGGTCCAAGCCAAGAGCCTGGTCCCTCTTCAGAGGGGGATTCCTCGCCAACCAAAGTCCCGCCACCTGGTCAGGCGGGCCTACCTAGGGCCGTTGGCCCTGCAGTGCCAGAGGTTTCGGGAAAGCCTGCCAGCTGCCTTCCAGGCTGGCCTCGTCGAGCTCTCGCTGGCTTGCCAGTTCTAGACCGTGCAGAGCGTGCCAGGCCCTAGCCTGGCCTGGGAGCCACCAGGCGCTGGCCTCCCTGGACGGCCTCGACCAATGGGGCACTCCGTCCAGAGACGGGACATTTTCAGGGACTTGGGATACCCGGGTGCGGAGGACCTCCTTTGGAGCCGCAGAACTCAGGCTCCAGCACAGGGCCCTCAGGTGTTCTGGGCTCCAGCCCCACCTGGGTGCTCAGCTTCGCTGGGGGCTTCCTCCTCCCAGCCTCGACCCCCTCTGTGAGGGCCGGGGCCCACCCAGGCCCCATCGCCACACACCCCCACTCTGGCCACGCCAGGAGTGGCAGAACCACTTGGGCCCTCATTCCTGCTGGAGGATGCTCGGGACCGCTCTCTGGCCTTTTCTTGCTCGACCAGACTCCACTCGTTCCCTGAGTCTCTCAACTCCCTCCCGTGACTCCAGACTCTGGCGCCTCCCTCTCGACTCCTGTGTCCTCCGGGGGAACCCCCCTGCCCAGGACGCAACTGGCTGTCTTCCCCCCAACAGCTCAGTCCGGTAGGAGACCACTTGCGTGCTAGGCCCGGCTGCTGAGCCTAGAACCTTACGCTGGCTGGCTCGCCTCCCATCCCCTTCCCATCCAGAGCTCAGCCCACTGGGTGGCAGACCCCCACGTTCACCTCGAGTTTCTTCCACACCCAAGCTCTGGTGACGGGGAGGGCCCTCCTCACGTGTGCCGGTGCACTGCTTGCTTGGCAGGGGAGGGGTTTGGGGGGTGGCAGGGCGGAATGGGTGTGCTTGAGGCGTGTGTCCAGAAATGGCCAGAAAAAAAATCCATCGCTATCGAAGGAGTCCAGGTGTCGTCCAACATGGGGGCTTGGTGGACCTCTCCACAGGCCCTCCCTCCTCTTGGATTCAGAGCCTCCCAGCCTCGCCCCGCTTGCTGACCCACGGCTTCCCAGTGCCTCCTTTCCTCCTGCTGCCCTGGAGAGATTGGGATTGCTGTCTGGAATGCCAGTGTTCTCTCAAGGAAGGGAGGCCTCGTTTGCCTGCTTGGGACTTGCAAGCGACAAACACACGGCTCAAGCTCTCTTGGGCGGGAAGGAGCTGTGTGATGAAGGAGGCTCCACACAGTAGCCCTTCTTCACACGTGGCTACCGCACAGATGGAGGCCATTTCCATCACGGCAGCAAGGTCCGGCGCACTGGCTTGACGCATCTCTCCGGGGCTCCGCTGAGATGGCTCTATTTTCAGGGGCAAAAAATAAAGACAAGCACTTTTCCCCTCATGGTTCTAGGCTCCGAGGCCACATGTGCATGTGTGAGCACACCATCCCCAAGGAAGGGAACAGGGAGCTCTGAGTGAGGAGTCTTGGGTGCTGGGTCATCGGCCTTGTGCCAGACACAGGAACCCCGCAACCAGATCCTCTTGTGTACGGAGAGCAAGAGGGCATGGATCTGAGCCCACGGCACCTAGCAGCCACTTCCCGATTCCTCTTCTCCCAGAAACCAAAGGCATGGGGGTCAGAGCTGACACAGCAGTTTGCCGGACTTGCCCCGAGATGCTGCAAGCTTCTTCCGTTCTCGTGTAGAGAATAGGAACACTACTTTCCCCCTCTCCTTTCTCCACCGAGACCCAAAACCCCAGCTCAGCACTTCTCGTCCATCTTAAGCTCCCAGCTGCTCAGCTCCTCAGGAGTGGTTGCTACCGAGGGTGTGCTTGACATTGGGGAAGACCCTAGCGTTCAAGACGGGCCTCATCTCTTCCAAGCCCGGGCGAGGGGTGGGCGGGCAGGGGGGAAGCGGCCCTCAGAGCTAGTCTCCTGTGCTTGCTTTCCAGAGCTCACTTCCATAGTCACTTCCAGGTGCCCAGGACCCCTTTCTGCTTGCTGTTGCCCTGGAAAACTCTCAGCCTGCCTCCTGCTACCCACTGAGCTCCACCCTCCCTGGAGTCAGAAATGGCTCGGCCTGAAGTGCCTAGAGCACGCCACCCACGGGGCGAGGGTTCAACCCTTCTAGAGTCCCGGCGCCAGACACGCACACACACACCATCAGCAGCTGCTGCCTAGAGCTTTATTGTTGACCCTTGCCTCAGGGCTCCTTAGGGGGCTACAAGAGGGCGGTTAGAAAGAGGCCTCCTGGCTGGAGGGGCTCGGGCAGGAGCCCGCGCGCTGCGGGTACGGTGCCCTCCCCCACGCCCACGGCCTCTGGGCTCCAGAGACCCCTAGCGGTGCTGGAGGCTGAGCCTTCCAAAGAGATCACTCGCCCCGCCCCGCCCCACATCGCCCCGCCCCGCCTGCGGGCCAGCAAGCCTGCCGAGCTTGGTCAGGTGGTCGCCTATCTTGTTGATCAGTTTCACCTCCTCAGCTAGGAAATGCTTCTCCAGGAAGGCACAGAGCTGAGGAAGAGCAGAGAAGTGAACAATTCTACCGGAGAGAAGCCAGGAGGCCATAGGTCCCAAGGTGGCAGATGTGGGAAGGGAAGCGAGGCACGGCAAGGAATGTCCCTGGACAATCCAAGGGAGTCAAGTCTCAGGGTGGAGGCTTCCTCCCAAGGAAGGTCTGCGTGTGGGGAGCCATGGAGGAGCGGGATCCACACGTGGGGGTCTGCGTGGGCAGATCCCGGGGCATGCAGATGCAAAAGGGCCTGGTTCAGGGACTTGTGCAGGGCCAGGGCAGCTTCCGGGGCGTCCAGGGTCTTACCCCACTCATCTTTGGAAGGCTCGCGTACATTAGACAGAAACAGGTTCGCTGCTTTCCACGCGCATTTCCCAGAAGTCCCCGGTGGGAAAGAGCGGAGAAGGGAAGGAGCCCCAAGCGGATCTGGGAGCGTCTTGGCACGGCGCCCAGTCTCCTGCAACTACCCAGCCCCGGAGAGCACCGAGCTGCCTGGACGCCAGGCCTTCCTTGCGAGAGCGCCTCCACTTGGGCCACCAGAAGCAACCCACCTAGCCCCGAAATCCATGCGCCAGGAGCGGGGGGAGTGGGTCAGTCACGCGCCTGGAGAAGGAACCAGCGAGGTGGTTGTGAAACGGGGAATGGGACTGTGGGTGGGGGAGGGTCGGTCTCGGTGTGCCTGGCGGGATGCAGGGGTCCCCAGGCCGATTCTGGGAAGTCGAAAGGTTCTGGGAGGTGGGACCTTGATGGGGACATTGGGAATCCTGGGAGGTGAGGATTCTGGGGTGCCGGGGCTGGCGCAGAAAGTCGGTGGGCTTGCGGGGTTGTCTCTGAGAGCGTGGACTTGTCTGGAAGCCGGGGGCGTTCCTCAGAAGTGCGGAGGGAAGCTCCGCACACCGGGGGTTGGCGCCGCGAGATCAACGGAGGCTCATTGGGAAGTTGCCCAGGCTGTTCCAGGACCCTGGCAACTCCCTGAGGTGGGCTGGGGGACCTGGAGGGCCGGCTCAGTCCTAGGGGAAGGTGTGATAGGCTGAGAGTTCCCTAGGGGGATGTGGGCTCTGGGTGGGAGGCTCTTTATCTCTGAAGAGGTGACCTCAGCGGCGGGAGACTTGTGGGTGGGGGGTGGTAGGAGGCTGCAGCCCGGCCCTCGGTAACCATGGCAACGACTCCAGTCCCAGGAAACCGTTGGACAATGCAAAGTCTATCAACTTTGCCTACTCAGGGCAAATGCAGACCAAATGGGCTCAGAGCTTCTCTAGAAGGTGTGAGGGCCGTGCTCAAAGCCTCCCTAAGATGGGGAGGCTAGATGCTCATTCAAGCCTATGGGGAAGCGAAAGAGAAGGACCGTTTGGCCTTTCCTCTCTGTAGAAGAGGGACTCCAAAATCTTGGGTGGGTCTGCTCATCGGCACAGGGGGTCTGGCCAGGGCCTGGGGGCGGGAGCGAGGCGCCAGCGCCCCGCCAGCCGGGGCCACCGCGCCCACCGCCTCCCTGGCACTGGCACGGGAGGCACCCCTCCCCCCCGCCCCCAGGAGCCTCGCCCCGCCCCCGCCCCACCTCGTTGCCGTGGAGACGGTGGGCCCGGGGCGTGGCTGAGGGCGGGGTGTGGGAAACCATTTGTGATGCGGGGGCCTTTGGCTCCACTCGCAGTTGCCCCCCGCCGCCGCCGGCCATAGTGCCCGGACGGGGGCGGCCCTTACACATCCTGCCCCAAGCCACCGAACGCACTTCGGGGAGCGTGTCGGCTGCCAAGGAAACAAACGCGGTGCGGGGGAGCAGGGTTCCAGAATGCACTCACCACAGGCCACCAGCAGGCCACGGGCTTGAAAGAGGTCACTGACGTGAGAGGGGTCTGCTGGCTGGGGGCTGGGCCAGAAGAGAACGTCTTCTCTTGCCCCCTGGACAGCTGTTTTCTCATCTCCGCCCGCCCGCGTCACCAAAAGCGGTGCGAGAGACAGAAGCAGAAACAGGAGCGCCCAAGCGGCCCCCTGGCGGCAAGTCGGAGCCCAACTACCAGCGCTAGGGGCCAGGGTCGGAGGAGAAGACTTCCTTCCTCACACTTGCCGGAGGGGGAGGGCAGGGGGCTGCATTGGAAGGCAGGGGGAGGGGCGGGGACCCTGGCAGGAGGGGCTGTGGGGGTGGGGACCCCTGGGCCAGATCTGGGGCTGATGGGAGAACCTCTCTGCATCCCATCGCTCCCCTGGTCCAAGCCAAGAGCCTGGTCCCTCTTCAGAGGGGGATTCCTCGCCAACCAAAGTCCCGCCACCTGGTCAGGCGGGCCTACCTAGGGCCGTTGGCCCTGCAGTGCCAGAGGTTTCGGGAAAGCCTGCCAGCTGCCTTCCAGGCTGGCCTCGTCGAGCTCTCGCTGGCTTGCCAGTTCTAGACCGTGCAGAGCGTGCCAGGCCCTAGCCTGGCCTGGGAGCCACCAGGCGCTGGCCTCCCTGGACGGCCTCGACCAATGGGGCACTCCGTCCAGAGACGGGACATTTTCAGGGACTTGGGATACCCGGGTGCGGAGGACCTCCTTTGGAGCCGCAGAACTCAGGCTCCAGCACAGGGCCCTCAGGTGTTCTGGGCTCCAGCCCCACCTGGGTGCTCAGCTTCGCTGGGGGCTTCCTCCTCCCAGCCTCGACCCCCTCTGTGAGGGCCGGGGCCCACCCAGGCCCCATCGCCACACACCCCCACTCTGGCCACGCCAGGAGTGGCAGAACCACTTGGGCCCTCATTCCTGCTGGAGGATGCTCGGGACCGCTCTCTGGCCTTTTCTTGCTCGACCAGACTCCACTCGTTCCCTGAGTCTCTCAACTCCCTCCCGTGACTCCAGACTCTGGCGCCTCCCTCTCGACTCCTGTGTCCTCCGGGGGAACCCCCCTGCCCAGGACGCAACTGGCTGTCTTCCCCCCAACAGCTCAGTCCGGTAGGAGACCACTTGCGTGCTAGGCCCGGCTGCTGAGCCTAGAACCTTACGCTGGCTGGCTCGCCTCCCATCCCCTTCCCATCCAGAGCTCAGCCCACTGGGTGGCAGACCCCCACGTTCACCTCGAGTTTCTTCCACACCCAAGCTCTGGTGACGGGGAGGGCCCTCCTCACGTGTGCCGGTGCACTGCTTGCTTGGCAGGGGAGGGGTTTGGGGGGTGGCAGGGCGGAATGGGTGTGCTTGAGGCGTGTGTCCAGAAATGGCCAGAAAAAAAATCCATCGCTATCGAAGGAGTCCAGGTGTCGTCCAACATGGGGGCTTGGTGGACCTCTCCACAGGCCCCTCCCTCCTCTTGGATTCAGAGCCTCCCAGCCTCGCCCCGCTTGCTGACCCACGGCTTCCCAGTGCCTCCTTTCCTCCTGCTGCCCTGGAGAGATTGGGATTGCTGTCTGGAATGCCAGTGTTCTCTCAAGGAAGGGAGGCCTCGTTTGCCTGCTTGGGACTTGCAAGCGACAAACACACGGCTCAAGCTCTCTTGGGCGGGAAGGAGCTGTGTGATGAAGGAGGCTCCACACAGTAGCCCTTCTTCACACGTGGCTACCGCACAGATGGAGGCCATTTCCATCACGGCAGCAAGGTCCGGCGCACTGGCTTGACGCATCTCTCCGGGGCTCCGCTGAGATGGCTCTATTTTCAGGGGCAAAAAATAAAGACAAGCACTTTTCCCCTCATGGTTCTAGGCTCCCGAGGCCACATGTGCATGTGTGAGCACACCATCCCCAAGGAAGGGAACAGGGAGCTCTGAGTGAGGAGTCTTGGGTGCTGGGTCATCGGCCTTGTGCCAGACACAGGAACCCCCGCAACCAGATCCTCTTGTGTACGGAGAGCAAGAGGGCATGGATCTGAGCCCACGGCACCTAGCAGCCACTTCCCGATTCCTCTTCTCCCAGAAACCAAAGGCATGGGGGTCAGAGCTGACACAGCAGTTTGCCGGCTTGCCCCGAGATGCTGCAAGCTTCTTCCGTTCTCGTGTAGAGAATAGGAACACTACTTTCCCCCTCTCCTTTCTCCACCGAGACCCAAAACCCCAGCTCAGCACTTCTCGTCCATCTTAAGCTCCCAGCTGCTCAGCTCCTCAGGAGTGGTTGCTACCGAGGGTGTGCTTGACATTGGGGAAGACCCTAGCGTTCAAGACGGGCCTCATCTCTTCCAAGCCCGGGCGAGGGGTGGGCGGGCAGGGGGGAAGCGGCCCTCAGAGCTAGTCTCCTGTGCTTGCTTTCCAGAGCTCACTTCCATAGTCACTTCCAGGTGCCCAGGACCCCTTTCTGCTTGCTGTTGCCCTGGAAAACTCTCAGCCTGCCTCCTGCTACCCACTGAGCTCCACCCTCCCTGGAGTCAGAAATGGCTCGGCCTGAAGTGCCTAGAGCACGCCACCCACGGGGCGAGGGTTCAACCCTTCTAGAGTCCCGGCGCCAGACACGCACACACACACCATCAGCAGCTGCTGCCTAGAGCTTTATTGTTGACCCTTGCCTCAGGGCTCCTTAGGGGGCTACAAGAGGGCGGTTAGAAAGAGGCCTCCTGGCTGGAGGGGCTCGGGCAGGAGCCCGCGCGCTGCGGGAACGGTGCCCTCCCCCACGCCCACGGCCTCTGGGCTCCAGAGACCCCTAGCGGTGCTGGAGGCTGAGCCTTCCAAAGAGATCACTCGCCCCGCCCCGCCCCACATCGCCCCGCCCCGCCTGCGGGCCAGCAAGCCTGCCAAGCTTGGTCAGGTGGTCGCCTATCTTGTTGATCAGTTTCACCTCCTCAGCTAGGAAATGCTTCTCCAGGAAGGCACAGAGCTGAGGAAGAGCAGAGAAGTGAACAATTCTACCGGAGAGAAGCCAGGAGGCCATAGGTCCCAAGGTGGCAGATGTGGGAAGGGAAGCGAGGCACGGCAAGGAATGTCCCTGGACAATCCAAGGGAGTCAAGTCTCAGGGTGGAGGCTTCCTCCCAAGGAAGGTCTGCGTGTGGGGAGCCATGGAGGAGCGGGATCCACACGTGGGGGTCTGCGTGGGCAGATCCCGGGGCATGCAGATGCAAAAGGGCCTGGTTCAGGGACTTGTGCAGGGCCAGGGCAGCTTCCGGGGCGTCCAGGGTCTTACCCCACTCATCTTTGGAAGGCTCGCGTACATTAGACAGAAACAGGTTCGCTGCTTTCCACGCGCATTTCCCAGAAGTCCCCGGTGGGAAAGAGCGGAGAAGGGAAGGAGCCCCAAGCGGATCTGGGAGCGTCTTGGCACGGCGCCCAGTCTCCTGCAACTACCCAGCCCCGGAGAGCACCGAGCTGCCTGGACGCCAGGCCTTCCTTGCGAGAGCGCCTCCACTTGGGCCACCAGAAGCAACCCACCTAGCCCCGAAATCCATGCGCCAGGAGCGGGGGGAGTGGGTCAGTCACGCGCCTGGAGAAGGAACCAGCGAGGTGGTTGTGAAACGGGGAATGGGACTGTGGGTGGGGGAGGGTCGGTCTCGGTGTGCCTGGCGGGATGCAGGGGTCCCCAGGCCGATTCTGGGAAGTCGAAAGGTTCTGGGAGGTGGGACCTTGATGGGGACATTGGGAATCCTGGGAGGTGAGGATTCTGGGGTGCCGGGGCTGGCGCAGAAAGTCGGTGGGCTTGCGGGGTTGTCTCTGAGAGCGTGGACTTGTCTGGAAGCCGGGGGCGTTCCTCAGAAGTGCGGAGGGAAGCTCCGCACACCGGGGGTTGGCGCCGCGAGATCAACGGAGGCTCATTGGGAAGTTGCCCAGGCTGTTCCAGGACCCTGGCAACTCCCTGAGGTGGGCTGGGGGACCTGGAGGGCCGGCTCAGTCCTAGGGGAAGGTGTGATAGGCTGAGAGTTCCCTAGGGGGATGTGGGCTCTGGGTGGGAGGCTCTTTATCTCTGAAGAGATGACCTCAGCGGCGGGAGACTTGTGGGTGGGGGGTGGTAGGAGGCTGCAGCCCGGCCCTCGGTAACCATGGCAACGACTCCAGTCCCAGGAAACCGTTGGACAATGCAAAGTCTATCAACTTTGCCTACTCAGGGCAAATGCAGACCAAATGGGCTCAGAGCTTCTCTAGAAGGTGTGAGGGCCGTGCTCAAAGCCTCCCTAAGATGGGGAGGCTAGATGCTCATTCAAGCCTATGGGGAAGCGAAAGAGAAGGACCGTTTGGCCTTTCCTCTCTGTAGAAGAGGGACTCCAAAATCTTGGGTGGGTCTGCTCATCGGCACAGGGGGTCTGGCCAGGGCCTGGGGGCGGGAGCGAGGCGCCAGCGCCCCGCCAGCCGGGGCCACCGCGCCCACCGCCTCCCTGGCACTGGCACGGGAGGCACCCCTCCCCCCCGCCCCCAGGAGCCTCGCCCCGCCCCCGCCCCACCTCGTTGCCGTGGAGACGGTGGGCCCGGGGCGTGGCTGAGGGCGGGGTGTGGGAAACCATTTGTGATGCGGGGGCCTTTGGCTCCACTCGCAGTTGCCCCCCGCCGCCGCCGGCCATAGTGCCCGGACGGGGGCGGCCCTTACACATCCTGCCCCAAGCCACCGAACGCACTTCGGGGAGCGTGTCGGCTGCCAAGGAAACAAACGCGGTGCGGGGGAGCAGGGTTCCAGAATGCACTCACCACAGGCCACCAGCAGGCCACGGGCTTGAAAGAGGTCACTGACGTGAGAGGGGTCTGCTGGCTGGGGGCTGGGCCAGAAGAGAACGTCTTCTCTTGCCCCCTGGACAGCTGTTTTCTCATCTCCGCCCGCCCGCGTCACCAAAAGCGGTGCGAGAGACAGAAGCAGAAACAGGAGCGCCCAAGCGGCCCCCTGGCGGCAAGTCGGAGCCCAACTACCAGCGCTAGGGGCCAGGGTCGGAGGAGAAGACTTCCTTCCTCACACTTGCCGGAGGGGGAGGGCAGGGGGCTGCATTGGAAGGCAGGGGGAGGGGCGGGGACCCTGGCAGGAGGGGCTGTGGGGGTGGGGACCCCTGGGCCAGATCTGGGGCTGATGGGAGAACCTCTCTGCATCCCATCGCTCCCCTGGTCCAAGCCAAGAGCCTGGTCCCTCTTCAGAGGGGGATTCCTCGCCAACCAAAGTCCCGCCACCTGGTCAGGCGGGCCTACCTAGGGCCGTTGGCCCTGCAGTGCCAGAGGTTTCGGGAAAGCCTGCCAGCTGCCTTCCAGGCTGGCCTCGTCGAGCTCTCGCTGGCTTGCCAGTTCTAGACCGTGCAGAGCGTGCCAGGCCCTAGCCTGGCCTGGGAGCCACCAGGCGCTGGCCTCCCTGGACGGCCTCGACCAATGGGGCACTCCGTCCAGAGACGGGACATTTTCAGGGACTTGGGATACCCGGGTGCGGAGGACCTCCTTTGGAGCCGCAGAACTCAGGCTCCAGCACAGGGCCCTCAGGTGTTCTGGGCTCCAGCCCCACCTGGGTGCTCAGCTTCGCTGGGGGCTTCCTCCTCCCAGCCTCGACCCCCTCTGTGAGGGCCGGGGCCCACCCAGGCCCCATCGCCACACACCCCCACTCTGGCCACGCCAGGAGTGGCAGAACCACTTGGGCCCTCATTCCTGCTGGAGGATGCTCGGGACCGCTCTCTGGCCTTTTCTTGCTCGACCAGACTCCACTCGTTCCCTGAGTCTCTCAACTCCCTCCCGTGACTCCAGACTCTGGCGCCTCCCTCTCGACTCCTGTGTCCTCCGGGGGAACCCCCCTGCCCAGGACGCAACTGGCTGTCTTCCCCCCAACAGCTCAGTCCGGTAGGAGACCACTTGCGTGCTAGGCCCGGCTGCTGAGCCTAGAACCTTACGCTGGCTGGCTCGCCTCCCATCCCCTTCCCATCCAGAGCTCAGCCCACTGGGTGGCAGACCCCCACGTTCACCTCGAGTTTCTTCCACACCCAAGCTCTGGTGACGGGGAGGGCCCTCCTCACGTGTGCCGGTGCACTGCTTGCTTGGCAGGGGAGGGGTTTGGGGGGTGGCAGGGCGGAATGGGTGTGCTTGAGGCGTGTGTCCAGAAATGGCCAGAAAAAAAATCCATCGCTATCGAAGGAGTCCAGGTGTCGTCCAACATGGGGGCTTGGTGGACCTCTCCACAGGCCCCTCCCTCCTCTTGGATTCAGAGCCTCCCAGCCTCGCCCCGCTTGCTGACCCACGGCTTCCCAGTGCCTCCTTTCCTCCTGCTGCCCTGGAGAGATTGGGATTGCTGTCTGGAATGCCAGTGTTCTCTCAAGGAAGGGAGGCCTCGTTTGCCTGCTTGGGACTTGCAAGCGACAAACACACGGCTCAAGCTCTCTTGGGCGGGAAGGAGCTGTGTGATGAAGGAGGCTCCACACAGTAGCCCTTCTTCACACGTGGCTACCGCACAGATGGAGGCCATTTCCATCACGGCAGCAAGGTCCGGCGCACTGGCTTGACGCATCTCTCCGGGGCTCCGCTGAGATGGCTCTATTTTCAGGGGCAAAAAATAAAGACAAGCACTTTTCCCCTCATAGTTCTAGGCTCCCGAGGCCACATGTGCATGTGTGAGCACACCATCCCCAAGGAAGGGAACAGGGAGCTCTGAGTGAGGAGTCTTGGGTGCTGGGTCATCGGCCTTGTGCCAGACACAGGAACCCCCGCAACCAGATCCTCTTGTGTACGGAGAGCAAGAGGGCATGGATCTGAGCCCACGGCACCTAGCAGCCACTTCCCGATTCCTCTTCTCCCAGAAACCAAAGGCATGGGGGTCAGAGCTGACACAGCAGTTTGCCGGCTTGCCCCGAGATGCTGCAAGCTTCTTCCGTTCTCGTGTAGAGAATAGGAACACTACTTTCCCCCTCTCCTTTCTCCACCGAGACCCAAAACCCCAGCTCAGCACTTCTCGTCCATCTTAAGCTCCCAGCTGCTCAGCTCCTCAGGAGTTGTTGCTACCGAGGGTGTGCTTGACATTGGGGAAGACCCTAGCGTTCAAGACGGGCCTCATCTCTTCCAAGCCCGGGCGAGGGGCGGGCGGGCAGGGGGGAAGCGGCCCTCAGAGCTAGTCTCCTGTGCTTGCTTTCCAGAGCTCACTTCCATAGTCACTTCCAGGTGCCCAGGACCCCTTTCTGCTTGCTGTTACCCTGGAAAACTCTCAGCCTGCTTCCTGCTACCCACTGAGCTCCACCCTCCCTGGAGTCAGAAATGGCTCGGCCTGAAGTGCCTAGAGCACGCCACCCACGGGGCGAGGGTTCAACCCTTCTAGAGTCCCGGCGCCAGACACGCACACACACACCATCAGCAGCTGCTGCCTAGAGCTTTATTGTTGACCCTTGCCTCAGGGCTCCTTAGGGGGCTACAAGAGGGCGGTTAGAAAGAGGCCTCCTGGCTGGAGGGGCTCGGGCAGGAGCCCGCGCGCTGGGGGAACGGTGCCCTCCCCCACGCCCACGGCCTCTGGGCTCCAGAGACCCCTAGCGGTGCTGGAGGCTGAGCCTTCCAAAGAGATCACTCGCCCCGCCCCGCCCCACATCGCCCCGCCCCGCCTGCGGGCCAGCGAGCCTGCCGAGCTTGGTCAGGTGGTCGCCTATCTTGTTGATCAGTTTCACCTCCTCAGCTAGGAAATGCTTCTCCAGGAAGGCACAGAGCTGAGGAAGAGCAGAGAAGTGAACAATTCTACCGGAGAGAAGCCAGGAGGCCATAGGTCCCAAGGTGGCAGATGTGGGAAGGGAAGCGAGGCACGGCAAGGAATGTCCCTGGACAATCCAAGGGAGTCAAGTCTCAGGGTGGAGGCTTCCTCCCAAGGAAGGTCTGCGTGTGGGGAGCCATGGAGGAGCGGGATCCACACGTGGGGGTCTGCGTGGGCAGATCCCGGGGCATGCAGATGCAAAAGGGCCTGGTTCAGGGACTTGTGCAGGGCCAGGGCAGCTTCCGGGGCGTCCAGGGTCTTACCCCACTCATCTTTGGAAGGCTCGCGTACATTAGACAGAAACAGGTTCGCTGCTTTCCACGCGCATTTCCCAGAAGTCCCCGGTGGGAAAGAGCGGAGAAGGGAAGGAGCCCCAAGCGGATCTGGGAGCGTCTTGGCACGGCGCCCAGTCTCCTGCAACTACCCAGCCCCGGAGAGCACCGAGCTGCCTGGACGCCAGGCCTTCCTTGCGAGAGCGCCTCCACTTGGGCCACCAGAAGCAACCCACCTAGCCCCGAAATCCATGCGCCAGGAGCGGGGGGAGTGGGTCAGTCACGCGCCTGGAGAAGGAACCAGCGAGGTGGTTGTGAAACGGGGAATGGGACTGTGGGTGGGGGAGGGTCGGTCTCGGTGTGCCTGGCGGGATGCAGGGGTCCCCAGGCCGATTCTGGGAAGTCGAAAGGTTCTGGGAGGTGGGACCTTGATGGGGACATTGGGAATCCTGGGAGGTGAGGATTCTGGGGTGCCGGGGCTGGCGCAGAAAGTCGGTGGGCTTGCGGGGTTGTCTCTGAGAGCGTGGACTTGTCTGGAAGCCGGGGGCGTTCCTCAGAAGTGCGGAGGGAAGCTCCGCACACCGGGGGTTGGCGCCGCGAGATCAACGGAGGCTCATTGGGAAGTTGCCCAGGCTGTTCCAGGACCCTGGCAACTCCCTGAGGTGGGCTGGGGGACCTGGAGGGCCGGCTCAGTCCTAGGGGAAGGTGTGATAGGCTGAGAGTTCCCTAGGGGGATGTGGGCTCTGGGTGGGAGGCTCTTTATCTCTGAAGAGATGACCTCAGCGGCGGGAGACTTGTGGGTGGGGGGTGGTAGGAGGCTGCAGCCCGGCCCTCGGTAACCATGGCAACGACTCCAGTCCCAGGAAACCGTTGGACAATGCAAAGTCTATCAACTTTGCCTACTCAGGGCAAATGCAGACCAAATGGGCTCAGAGCTTCTCTAGAAGGTGTGAGGGCCGTGCTCAAAGCCTCCCTAAGATGGGGAGGCTAGATGCTCATTCAAGCCTATGGGGAAGCGAAAGAGAAGGACCGTTTGGCCTTTCCTCTCTGTAGAAGAGGGACTCCAAAATCTTGGGTGGGTCTGCTCATCGGCACAGGGGGTCTGGCCAGGGCCTGGGGGCGGGAGCGAGGCGCCAGCGCCCCGCCAGCCGGGGCCACCGCGCCCACCGCCTCCCTGGCACTGGCACGGGAGGCACCCCTCCCCCCCGCCCCCAGGAGCCTCGCCCCGCCCCCGCCCCACCTCGTTGCCGTGGAGACGGTGGGCCCGGGGCGTGGCTGAGGGCGGGGTGTGGGAAACCATTTGTGATGCGGGGGCCTTTGGCTCCACTCGCAGTTGCCCCCCGCCGCCGCCGGCCATAGTGCCCGGACGGGGGCGGCCCTTACACATCCTGCCCCAAGCCACCGAACGCACTTCGGGGAGCGTGTCGGCTGCCAAGGAAACAAACGCGGTGCGGGGGAGCAGGGTTCCAGAATGCACTCACCACAGGCCACCAGCAGGCCACGGGCTTGAAAGAGGTCACTGACGTGAGAGGGGTCTGCTGGCTGGGGGCTGGGCCAGAAGAGAACGTCTTCTCTTGCCCCCTGGACAGCTGTTTTCTCATCTCCGCCCGCCCGCGTCACCAAAAGCGGTGCGAGAGACAGAAGCAGAAACAGGAGCGCCCAAGCGGCCCCCTGGCGGCAAGTCGGAGCCCAACTACCAGCGCTAGGGGCCAGGGTCGGAGGAGAAGACTTCCTTCCTCACACTTGCCGGAGGGGGAGGGCAGGGGGCTGCATTGGAAGGCAGGGGGAGGGGCGGGGACCCTGGCAGGAGGGGCTGTGGGGGTGGGGACCCCTGGGCCAGATCTGGGGCTGATGGGAGAACCTCTCTGCATCCCATCGCTCCCCTGGTCCAAGCCAAGAGCCTGGTCCCTCTTCAGAGGGGGATTCCTCGCCAACCAAAGTCCCGCCACCTGGTCAGGCGGGCCTACCTAGGGCCGTTGGCCCTGCAGTGCCAGAGGTTTCGGGAAAGCCTGCCAGCTGCCTTCCAGGCTGGCCTCGTCGAGCTCTCGCTGGCTTGCCAGTTCTAGACCGTGCAGAGCGTGCCAGGCCCTAGCCTGGCCTGGGAGCCACCAGGCGCTGGCCTCCCTGGACGGCCTCGACCAATGGGGCACTCCGTCCAGAGACGGGACATTTTCAGGGACTTGGGATACCCGGGTGCGGAGGACCTCCTTTGGAGCCGCAGAACTCAGGCTCCAGCACAGGGCCCTCAGGTGTTCTGGGCTCCAGCCCCACCTGGGTGCTCAGCTTCGCTGGGGGCTTCCTCCTCCCAGCCTCGACCCCCTCTGTGAGGGCCGGGGCCCACCCAGGCCCCATCGCCACACACCCCCACTCTGGCCACGCCAGGAGTGGCAGAACCACTTGGGCCCTCATTCCTGCTGGAGGATGCTCGGGACCGCTCTCTGGCCTTTTCTTGCTCGACCAGACTCCACTCGTTCCCTGAGTCTCTCAACTCCCTCCCGTGACTCCAGACTCTGGCGCCTCCCTCTCGACTCCTGTGTCCTCCGGGGGAACCCCCCTGCCCAGGACGCAACTGGCTGTCTTCCCCCCAACAGCTCAGTCCGGTAGGAGACCACTTGCGTGCTAGGCCCGGCTGCTGAGCCTAGAACCTTACGCTGGCTGGCTCGCCTCCCATCCCCTTCCCATCCAGAGCTCAGCCCACTGGGTGGCAGACCCCCACGTTCACCTCGAGTTTCTTCCACACCCAAGCTCTGGTGACGGGGAGGGCCCTCCTCACGTGTGCCGGTGCACTGCTTGCTTGGCAGGGGAGGGGTTTGGGGGGTGGCAGGGCGGAATGGGTGTGCTTGAGGCGTGTGTCCAGAAATGGCCAGAAAAAAAATCCATCGCTATCGAAGGAGTCCAGGTGTCGTCCAACATGGGGGCTTGGTGGACCTCTCCACAGGCCCCTCCCTCCTCTTGGATTCAGAGCCTCCCAGCCTCGCCCCGCTTGCTGACCCACGGCTTCCCAGTGCCTCCTTTCCTCCTGCTGCCCTGGAGAGATTGGGATTGCTGTCTGGAATGCCAGTGTTCTCTCAAGGAAGGGAGGCCTCGTTTGCCTGCTTGGGACTTGCAAGCGACAAACACACGGCTCAAGCTCTCTTGGGCGGGAAGGAGCTGTGTGATGAAGGAGGCTCCACACAGTAGCCCTTCTTCACACGTGGCTACCGCACAGATGGAGGCCATTTCCATCACGGCAGCAAGGTCCGGCGCACTGGCTTGACGCATCTCTCCGGGGCTCCGCTGAGATGGCTCTATTTTCAGGGGCAAAAAATAAAGACAAGCACTTTTCCCCTCATGGTTCTAGGCTCCCGAGGCCACATGTGCATGTGTGAGCACACCATCCCCAAGGAAGGGAACAGGGAGCTCTGAGTGAGGAGTCTTGGGTGCTGGGTCATCGGCCTTGTGCCAGACACAGGAACCCCCGCAACCAGATCCTCTTGTGTACGGAGAGCAAGAGGGCATGGATCTGAGCCCACGGCACCTAGCAGCCACTTCCCAATTCCTCTTCTCCCAGAAACCAAAGGCATGGGGGTCAGAGCTGACACAGCAGTTTGCCGGCTTGCCCCGAGATGCTGCAAGCTTCTTCCGTTCTCGTGTAGAGAATAGGAACACTACTTTCCCCCTCTCCTTTCTCCACCGAGACCCAAAACCCCAGCTCAGCACTTCTCGTCCATCTTAAGCTCCCAGCTGCTCAGCTCCTCAGGAGTGGTTGCTACCGAGGGTGTGCTTGACATTGGGGAAGACCCTAGCGTTCAAGACGGGCCTCATCTCTTCCAAGCCCGGGCGAGGGGTGGGCGGGCAGGGGGGAAGCGGCCCTCAGAGCTAGTCTCCTGTGCTTGCTTTCCAGAGCTCACTTCCATAGTCACTTCCAGGTGCCCAGGACCCCTTTCTGCTTGCTGTTGCCCTGGAAAACTCTCAGCCTGCCTCCTGCTACCCACTGAGCTCCACCCTCCCTGGAGTCAGAAATGGCTCGGCCTGAAGTGCCTAGAGCACGCCACCCACGGGGCGAGGGTTCAACCCTTCTAGAGTCCCGGCGCCAGACACGCACACACACACCATCAGCAGCTGCTGCCTAGAGCTTTATTGTTGACCCTTGCCTCAGGGCTCCTTAGGGGGCTACAAGAGGGCGGTTAGAAAGAGGCCTCCTGGCTGGAGGGGCTCGGGCAGGAGCCCGCGCGCTGCGGGAACGGTGCCCTCCCCCACGCCCACGGCCTCTGGGCTCCAGAGACCCCTAGCGGTGCTGGAGGCTGAGCCTTCCAAAGAGATCACTCGCCCCGCCCCGCCCCACATCGCCCCGCCCCGCCTGCGGGCCAGCAAGCCTGCCGAGCTTGGTCAGGTGGTCGCCTATCTTGTTGATCAGTTTCACCTCCTCAGCTAGGAAATGCTTCTCCAGGAAGGCACAGAGCTGAGGAAGAGCAGAGAAGTGAACAATTCTACCGGAGAGAAGCCAGGAGGCCATAGGTCCCAAGGTGGCAGATGTGGGAAGGGAAGCGAGGCACGGCAAGGAATGTCCCTGGACAATCCAAGGGAGTCAAGTCTCAGGGTGGAGGCTTCCTCCCAAGGAAGGTCTGCGTGTGGGGAGCCATGGAGGAGCGGGATCCACACGTGGGGGTCTGCGTGGGCAGATCCCGGGGCATGCAGATGCAAAAGGGCCTGGTTCAGGGACTTGTGCAGGGCCAGGGCAGCTTCCGGGGCGTCCAGGGTCTTACCCCACTCATCTTTGGAAGGCTCGCGTACATTAGACAGAAACAGGTTCGCTGCTTTCCACGCGCATTTCCCAGAAGTCCCCGGTGGGAAAGAGCGGAGAAGGGAAGGAGCCCCAAGCGGATCTGGGAGCGTCTTGGCACGGCGCCCAGTCTCCTGCAACTACCCAGCCCCGGAGAGCACCGAGCTGCCTGGACGCCAGGCCTTCCTTGCGAGAGCGCCTCCACTTGGGCCACCAGAAGCAACCCACCTAGCCCCGAAATCCATGCGCCAGGAGCGGGGGGAGTGGGTCAGTCACGCGCCTGGAGAAGGAACCAGCGAGGTGGTTGTGAAACGGGGAATGGGACTGTGGGTGGGGGAGGGTCGGTCTCGGTGTGCCTGGCGGGATGCAGGGGTCCCCAGGCCGATTCTGGGAAGTCGAAAGGTTCTGGGAGGTGGGACCTTGATGGGGACATTGGGAATCCTGGGAGGTGAGGATTCTGGGGTGCCGGGGCTGGCGCAGAAAGTCGGTGGGCTTGCGGGGTTGTCTCTGAGAGCGTGGACTTGTCTGGAAGCCGGGGGCGTTCCTCAGAAGTGCGGAGGGAAGCTCCGCACACCGGGGGTTGGCGCCGCGAGATCAACGGAGGCTCATTGGGAAGTTGCCCAGGCTGTTCCAGGACCCTGGCAACTCCCTGAGGTGGGCTGGGGGACCTGGAGGGCCGGCTCAGTCCTAGGGGAAGGTGTGATAGGCTGAGAGTTCCCTAGGGGGATGTGGGCTCTGGGTGGGAGGCTCTTTATCTCTGAAGAGGTGACCTCAGCGGCGGGAGACTTGTGGGTGGGGGGTGGTAGGAGGCTGCAGCCCGGCCCTCGGTAACCATGGCAACGACTCCAGTCCCAGGAAACCGTTGGACAATGCAAAGTCTATCAACTTTGCCTACTCAGGGCAAATGCAGACCAAATGGGCTCAGAGCTTCTCTAGAAGGTGTGAGGGCCGTGCTCAAAGCCTCCCTAAGATGGGGAGGCTAGATGCTCATTCAAGCCTATGGGGAAGCGAAAGAGAAGGACCGTTTGGCCTTTCCTCTCTGTAGAAGAGGGACTCCAAAATCTTGGGTGGGTCTGCTCATCGGCACAGGGGGTCTGGCCAGGGCCTGGGGGCGGGAGCGAGGCGCCAGCGCCCCGCCAGCCGGGGCCACCGCGCCCACCGCCTCCCTGGCACTGGCACGGGAGGCACCCCTCCCCCCCGCCCCCAGGAGCCTCGCCCCGCCCCCGCCCCACCTCGTTGCCGTGGAGACGGTGGGCCCGGGGCGTGGCTGAGGGCGGGGTGTGGGAAACCATTTGTGATGCGGGGGCCTTTGGCTCCACTCGCAGTTGCCCCCCGCCGCCGCCGGCCATAGTGCCCGGACGGGGGCGGCCCTTACACATCCTGCCCCAAGCCACCGAACGCACTTCGGGGAGCGTGTCGGCTGCCAAGGAAACAAACGCGGTGCGGGGGAGCAGGGTTCCAGAATGCACTCACCACAGGCCACCAGCAGGCCACGGGCTTGAAAGAGGTCACTGACGTGAGAGGGGTCTGCTGGCTGGGGGCTGGGCCAGAAGAGAACGTCTTCTCTTGCCCCCTGGACAGCTGTTTTCTCATCTCCGCCCGCCCGCATCACCAAAAGCGGTGCGAGAGACAGAAGCAGAAACAGGAGCGCCCAAGCGGCCCCCTGGCGGCAAGTCGGAGCCCAACTACCAGCGCTAGGGGCCAGGGTCGGAGGAGAAGACTTCCTTCCTCACACTTGCCGGAGGGGGAGGGCAGGGGGCTGCATTGGAAGGCAGGGGGAGGGGCGGGGACCCTGGCAGGAGGGGCTGTGGGGGTGGGGACCCCTGGGCCAGATCTGGGGCTGATGGGAGAACCTCTCTGCATCCCATCGCTCCCCTGGTCCAAGCCAAGAGCCTGGTCCCTCTTCAGAGGGGGATTCCTCGCCAACCAAAGTCCCGCCACCTGGTCAGGCGGGCCTACCTAGGGCCGTTGGCCCTGCAGTGCCAGAGGTTTCGGGAAAGCCTGCCAGCTGCCTTCCAGGCTGGCCTCGTCGAGCTCTCGCTGGCTTGCCAGTTCTAGACCGTGCAGAGCGTGCCAGGCCCTAGCCTGGCCTGGGAGCCACCAGGCGCTGGCCTCCCTGGACGGCCTCGACCAATGGGGCACTCCGTCCAGAGACGGGACATTTTCAGGGACTTGGGATACCCGGGTGCGGAGGACCTCCTTTGGAGCCGCAGAACTCAGGCTCCAGCACAGGGCCCTCAGGTGTTCTGGGCTCCAGCCCCACCTGGGTGCTCAGCTTCGCTGGGGGCTTCCTCCTCCCAGCCTCGACCCCCTCTGTGAGGGCCGGGGCCCACCCAGGCCCCATCGCCACACACCCCCACTCTGGCCACGCCAGGAGTGGCAGAACCACTTGGGCCCTCATTCCTGCTGGAGGATGCTCGGGACCGCTCTCTGGCCTTTTCTTGCTCGACCAGACTCCACTCGTTCCCTGAGTCTCTCAACTCCCTCCCGTGACTCCAGACTCTGGCGCCTCCCTCTCGACTCCTGTGTCCTCCGGGGGAACCCCCCTGCCCAGGACGCAACTGGCTGTCTTCCCCCCAACAGCTCAGTCCGGTAGGAGACCACTTGCGTGCTAGGCCCGGCTGCTGAGCCTAGAACCTTACGCTGGCTGGCTCGCCTCCCATCCCCTTCCCATCCAGAGCTCAGCCCACTGGGTGGCAGACCCCCACGTTCACCTCGAGTTTCTTCCACACCCAAGCTCTGGTGACGGGGAGGGCCCTCCTCACGTGTGCCGGTGCACTGCTTGCTTGGCAGGGGAGGGGTTTGGGGGGTGGCAGGGCGGAATGGGTGTGCTTGAGGCGTGTGTCCAGAAATGGCCAGAAAAAAAATCCATCGCTATCGAAGGAGTCCAGGTGTCGTCCAACATGGGGGCTTGGTGGACCTCTCCACAGGCCCCTCCCTCCTCTTGGATTCAGAGCCTCCCAGCCTCGCCCCGCTTGCTGACCCACGGCTTCCCAGTGCCTCCTTTCCTCCTGCTGCCCTGGAGAGATTGGGATTGCTGTCTGGAATGCCAGTGTTCTCTCAAGGAAGGGAGGCCTCGTTTGCCTGCTTGGGACTTGCAAGCGACAAACACACGGCTCAAGCTCTCTTGGGCGGGAAGGAGCTGTGTGATGAAGGAGGCTCCACACAGTAGCCCTTCTTCACACGTGGCTACCGCACAGATGGAGGCCATTTCCATCACGGCAGCAAGGTCCGGCGCACTGGCTTGACGCATCTCTCCGGGGCTCCGCTGAGATGGCTCTATTTTCAGGGGCAAAAAATAAAGACAAGCACTTTTCCCCTCATGGTTCTAGGCTCCCGAGGCCACATGTGCATGTGTGAGCACACCATCCCCAAGGAAGGGAACAGGGAGCTCTGAGTGAGGAGTCTTGGGTGCTGGGTCATCGGCCTTGTGCCAGACACAGGAACCCCCGCAACCAGATCCTCTTGTGTACGGAGAGCAAGAGGGCATGGATCTGAGCCCACGGCACCTAGCAGCCACTTCCCGATTCCTCTTCTCCCAGAAACCAAAGGCATGGGGGTCAGAGCTGACACAGCAGTTTGCCGGCTTGCCCCGAGATGCTGCAAGCTTCTTCCGTTCTCGTGTAGAGAATAGGAACACTACTTTCCCCCTCTCCTTTCTCCACCGAGACCCAAAACCCCAGCTCAGCACTTCTCGTCCATCTTAAGCTCCCAGCTGCTCAGCTCCTCAGGAGTGGTTGCTACCGAGGGTGTGCTTGACATTGGGGAAGACCCTAGCGTTCAAGACGGGCCTCATCTCTTCCAAGCCCGGGCGAGGGGTGGGCGGGCAGGGGGGAAGCGGCCCTCAGAGCTAGTCTCCTGTGCTTGCTTTCCAGAGCTCACTTCCATAGTCACTTCCAGGTGCCCAGGACCCCTTTCTGCTTGCTGTTGCCCTGGAAAACTCTCAGCCTGCCTCCTGCTACCCACTGAGCTCCACCCTCCCTGGAGTCAGAAATGGCTCGGCCTGAAGTGCCTAGAGCACGCCACCCACGGGGCGAGGGTTCAACCCTTCTAGAGTCCCGGCGCCAGACACGCACACACACACCATCAGCAGCTGCTGCCTAGAGCTTTATTGTTGACCCTTGCCTCAGGGCTCCTTAGGGGGCTACAAGAGGGCGGTTAGAAAGAGGCCTCCTGGCTGGAGGGGCTCGGGCAGGAGCCCGCGCGCTGCGGGAACGGTGCCCTCCCCCACGCCCACGGCCTCTGGGCTCCAGAGACCCCTAGCGGTGCTGGAGGCTGAGCCTTCCAAAGAGATCACTCGCCCCGCCCCGCCCCACATCGCCCCGCCCCGCCTGCGGGCCAGCAAGCCTGCCAAGCTTGGTCAGGTGGTCGCCTATCTTGTTGATCAGTTTCACCTCCTCAGCTAGGAAATGCTTCTCCAGGAAGGCACAGAGCTGAGGAAGAGCAGAGAAGTGAACAATTCTACCGGAGAGAAGCCAGGAGGCCATAGGTCCCAAGGTGGCAGATGTGGGAAGGGAAGCGAGGCACGGCAAGGAATGTCCCTGGACAATCCAAGGGAGTCAAGTCTCAGGGTGGAGGCTTCCTCCCAAGGAAGGTCTGCGTGTGGGGAGCCATGGAGGAGCGGGATCCACACGTGGGGGTCTGCGTGGGCAGATCCCGGGGCATGCAGATGCAAAAGGGCCTGGTTCAGGGACTTGTGCAGGGCCAGGGCAGCTTCCGGGGCGTCCAGGGTCTTACCCCACTCATCTTTGGAAGGCTCGCGTACATTAGACAGAAACAGGTTCGCTGCTTTCCACGCGCATTTCCCAGAAGTCCCCGGTGGGAAAGAGCGGAGAAGGGAAGGAGCCCCAAGCGGATCTGGGAGCGTCTTGGCACGGCGCCCAGTCTCCTGCAACTACCCAGCCCCGGAGAGCACCGAGCTGCCTGGACGCCAGGCCTTCCTTGCGAGAGCGCCTCCACTTGGGCCACCAGAAGCAACCCACCTAGCCCCGAAATCCATGCGCCAGGAGCGGGGGGAGTGGGTCAGTCACGCGCCTGGAGAAGGAACCAGCGAGGTGGTTGTGAAACGGGGAATGGGACTGTGGGTGGGGGAGGGTCGGTCTCGGTGTGCCTGGCGGGATGCAGGGGTCCCCAGGCCGATTCTGGGAAGTCGAAAGGTTCTGGGAGGTGGGACCTTGATGGGGACATTGGGAATCCTGGGAGGTGAGGATTCTGGGGTGCCGGGGCTGGCGCAGAAAGTCGGTGGGCTTGCGGGGTTGTCTCTGAGAGCGTGGACTTGTCTGGAAGCCGGGGGCGTTCCTCAGAAGTGCGGAGGGAAGCTCCGCACACCGGGGGTTGGCGCCGCGAGATCAACGGAGGCTCATTGGGAAGTTGCCCAGGCTGTTCCAGGACCCTGGCAACTCCCTGAGGTGGGCTGGGGGACCTGGAGGGCCGGCTCAGTCCTAGGGGAAGGTGTGATAGGCTGAGAGTTCCCTAGGGGGATGTGGGCTCTGGGTGGGAGGCTCTTTATCTCTGAAGAGATGACCTCAGCGGCGGGAGACTTGTGGGTGGGGGGTGGTAGGAGGCTGCAGCCCGGCCCTCGGTAACCATGGCAACGACTCCAGTCCCAGGAAACCGTTGGACAATGCAAAGTCTATCAACTTTGCCTACTCAGGGCAAATGCAGACCAAATGGGCTCAGAGCTTCTCTAGAAGGTGTGAGGGCCGTGCTCAAAGCCTCCCTAAGATGGGGAGGCTAGATGCTCATTCAAGCCTATGGGGAAGCGAAAGAGAAGGACCGTTTGGCCTTTCCTCTCTGTAGAAGAGGGACTCCAAAATCTTGGGTGGGTCTGCTCATCGGCACAGGGGGTCTGGCCAGGGCCTGGGGGCGGGAGCGAGGCGCCAGCGCCCCGCCAGCCGGGGCCACCGCGCCCACCGCCTCCCTGGCACTGGCACGGGAGGCACCCCTCCCCCCCGCCCCCAGGAGCCTCGCCCCGCCCCCGCCCCACCTCGTTGCCGTGGAGACGGTGGGCCCGGGGCGTGGCTGAGGGCGGGGTGTGGGAAACCATTTGTGATGCGGGGGCCTTTGGCTCCACTCGCAGTTGCCCCCCGCCGCCGCCGGCCATAGTGCCCGGACGGGGGCGGCCCTTACACATCCTGCCCCAAGCCACCGAACGCACTTCGGGGAGCGTGTCGGCTGCCAAGGAAACAAACGCGGTGCGGGGGAGCAGGGTTCCAGAATGCACTCACCACAGGCCACCAGCAGGCCACGGGCTTGAAAGAGGTCACTGACGTGAGAGGGGTCTGCTGGCTGGGGGCTGGGCCAGAAGAGAACGTCTTCTCTTGCCCCCTGGACAGCTGTTTTCTCATCTCCGCCCGCCCGCGTCACCAAAAGCGGTGCGAGAGACAGAAGCAGAAACAGGAGCGCCCAAGCGGCCCCCTGGCGGCAAGTCGGAGCCCAACTACCAGCGCTAGGGGCCAGGGTCGGAGGAGAAGACTTCCTTCCTCACACTTGCCGGAGGGGGAGGGCAGGGGGCTGCATTGGAAGGCAGGGGGAGGGGCGGGGACCCTGGCAGGAGGGGCTGTGGGGGTGGGGACCCCTGGGCCAGATCTGGGGCTGATGGGAGAACCTCTCTGCATCCCATCGCTCCCCTGGTCCAAGCCAAGAGCCTGGTCCCTCTTCAGAGGGGGATTCCTCGCCAACCAAAGTCCCGCCACCTGGTCAGGCGGGCCTACCTAGGGCCGTTGGCCCTGCAGTGCCAGAGGTTTCGGGAAAGCCTGCCAGCTGCCTTCCAGGCTGGCCTCGTCGAGCTCTCGCTGGCTTGCCAGTTCTAGACCGTGCAGAGCGTGCCAGGCCCTAGCCTGGCCTGGGAGCCACCAGGCGCTGGCCTCCCTGGACGGCCTCGACCAATGGGGCACTCCGTCCAGAGACGGGACATTTTCAGGGACTTGGGATACCCGGGTGCGGAGGACCTCCTTTGGAGCCGCAGAACTCAGGCTCCAGCACAGGGCCCTCAGGTGTTCTGGGCTCCAGCCCCACCTGGGTGCTCAGCTTCGCTGGGGGCTTCCTCCTCCCAGCCTCGACCCCCTCTGTGAGGGCCGGGGCCCACCCAGGCCCCATCGCCACACACCCCCACTCTGGCCACGCCAGGAGTGGCAGAACCACTTGGGCCCTCATTCCTGCTGGAGGATGCTCGGGACCGCTCTCTGGCCTTTTCTTGCTCGACCAGACTCCACTCGTTCCCTGAGTCTCTCAACTCCCTCCCGTGACTCCAGACTCTGGCGCCTCCCTCTCGACTCCTGTGTCCTCCGGGGGAACCCCCCTGCCCAGGACGCAACTGGCTGTCTTCCCCCCAACAGCTCAGTCCGGTAGGAGACCACTTGCGTGCTAGGCCCGGCTGCTGAGCCTAGAACCTTACGCTGGCTGGCTCGCCTCCCATCCCCTTCCCATCCAGAGCTCAGCCCACTGGGTGGCAGACCCCCACGTTCACCTCGAGTTTCTTCCACACCCAAGCTCTGGTGACGGGGAGGGCCCTCCTCACGTGTGCCGGTGCACTGCTTGCTTGGCAGGGGAGGGGTTTGGGGGGTGGCAGGGCGGAATGGGTGTGCTTGAGGCGTGTGTCCAGAAATGGCCAGAAAAAAAATCCATCGCTATCGAAGGAGTCCAGGTGTCGTCCAACATGGGGGCTTGGTGGACCTCTCCACAGGCCCCTCCCTCCTCTTGGATTCAGAGCCTCCCAGCCTCGCCCCGCTTGCTGACCCACGGCTTCCCAGTGCCTCCTTTCCTCCTGCTGCCCTGGAGAGATTGGGATTGCTGTCTGGAATGCCAGTGTTCTCTCAAGGAAGGGAGGCCTCGTTTGCCTGCTTGGGACTTGCAAGCGACAAACACACGGCTCAAGCTCTCTTGGGCGGGAAGGAGCTGTGTGATGAAGGAGGCTCCACACAGTAGCCCTTCTTCACACGTGGCTACCGCACAGATGGAGGCCATTTCCATCACGGCAGCAAGGTCCGGCGCACTGGCTTGACGCATCTCTCCGGGGCTCCGCTGAGATGGCTCTATTTTCAGGGGCAAAAAATAAAGACAAGCACTTTTCCCCTCATAGTTCTAGGCTCCCGAGGCCACATGTGCATGTGTGAGCACACCATCCCCAAGGAAGGGAACAGGGAGCTCTGAGTGAGGAGTCTTGGGTGCTGGGTCATCGGCCTTGTGCCAGACACAGGAACCCCCGCAACCAGATCCTCTTGTGTACGGAGAGCAAGAGGGCATGGATCTGAGCCCACGGCACCTAGCAGCCACTTCCCGATTCCTCTTCTCCCAGAAACCAAAGGCATGGGGGTCAGAGCTGACACAGCAGTTTGCCGGCTTGCCCCGAGATGCTGCAAGCTTCTTCCGTTCTCGTGTAGAGAATAGGAACACTACTTTCCCCCTCTCCTTTCTCCACCGAGACCCAAAACCCCAGCTCAGCACTTCTCGTCCATCTTAAGCTCCCAGCTGCTCAGCTCCTCAGGAGTTGTTGCTACCGAGGGTGTGCTTGACATTGGGGAAGACCCTAGCGTTCAAGACGGGCCTCATCTCTTCCAAGCCCGGGCGAGGGGCGGGCGGGCAGGGGGGAAGCGGCCCTCAGAGCTAGTCTCCTGTGCTTGCTTTCCAGAGCTCACTTCCATATTCACTTCCAGGTGCCCAGGACCCCTTTCTGCTTGCTGTTACCCTGGAAAACTCTCAGCCTGCTTCCTGCTACCCACTGAGCTCCACCCTCCCTGGAGTCAGAAATGGCTCGGCCTGAAGTGCCTAGAGCACGCCACCCACGGGGCGAGGGTTCAACCCTTCTAGAGTCCCGGCGCCAGACACGCACACACACACCATCAGCAGCTGCTGCCTAGAGCTTTATTGTTGACCCTTGCCTCAGGGCTCCTTAGGGGGCTACAAGAGGGCGGTTAGAAAGAGGCCTCCTGGCTGGAGGGGCTCGGGCAGGAGCCCGCGCGCTGGGGGAACGGTGCCCTCCCCCACGCCCACGGCCTCTGGGCTCCAGAGACCCCTAGCGGTGCTGGAGGCTGAGCCTTCCAAAGAGATCACTCGCCCCGCCCCGCCCCACATCGCCCCGCCCCGCCTGCGGGCCAGCAAGCCTGCCGAGCTTGGTCAGGTGGTCGCCTATCTTGTTGATCAGTTTCACCTCCTCAGCTAGGAAATGCTTCTCCAGGAAGGCACAGAGCTGAGGAAGAGCAGAGAAGTGAACAATTCTACCGGAGAGAAGCCAGGAGGCCATAGGTCCCAAGGTGGCAGATGTGGGAAGGGAAGCGAGGCACGGCAAGGAATGTCCCTGGACAATCCAAGGGAGTCAAGTCTCAGGGTGGAGGCTTCCTCCCAAGGAAGGTCTGCGTGTGGGGAGCCATGGAGGAGCGGGATCCACACGTGGGGGTCTGTGTGGGCAGATCCCGGGGCATGCAGATGCAAAAGGGCCTGGTTCAGGGACTTGTGCAGGGCCAGGGCAGCTTCCGGGGCGTCCAGGGTCTTACCCCACTCATCTTTGGAAGGCTCGCGTACATTAGACAGAAACAGGTTCGCTGCTTTCCACGCGCATTTCCCAGAAGTCCCCGGTGGGAAAGAGCGGAGAAGGGAAGGAGCCCCAAGCGGATCTGGGAGCGTCTTGGCACGGCGCCCAGTCTCCTGCAACTACCCAGCCCCGGAGAGCACCGAGCTGCCTGGACGCCAGGCCTTCCTTGCGAGAGCGCCTCCACTTGGGCCACCAGAAGCAACCCACCTAGCCCCGAAATCCATGCGCCAGGAGCGGGGGGAGTGGGTCAGTCACGCGCCTGGAGAAGGAACCAGCGAGGTGGTTGTGAAACGGGGAATGGGACTGTGGGTGGGGGAGGGTCGGTCTCGGTGTGCCTGGCGGGATGCAGGGGTCCCCAGGCCGATTCTGGGAAGTCGAAAGGTTCTGGGAGGTGGGACCTTGATGGGGACATTGGGAATCCTGGGAGGTGAGGATTCTGGGGTGCCGGGGCTGGCGCAGAAAGTCGGTGGGCTTGCGGGGTTGTCTCTGAGAGCGTGGACTTGTCTGGAAGCCGGGGGCGTTCCTCAGAAGTGCGGAGGGAAGCTCCGCACACCGGGGGTTGGCGCCGCGAGATCAACGGAGGCTCATTGGGAAGTTGCCCAGGCTGTTCCAGGACCCTGGCAACTCCCTGAGGTGGGCTGGGGGACCTGGAGGGCCGGCTCAGTCCTAGGGGAAGGTGTGATAGGCTGAGAGTTCCCTAGGGGGATGTGGGCTCTGGGTGGGAGGCTCTTTATCTCTGAAGAGGTGACCTCAGCGGCGGGAGACTTGTGGGTGGGGGATGGTAGGAGGCTGCAGCCCGGCCCTCGGTAACCATGGCAACGACTCCAGTCCCAGGAAACCGTTGGACAATGCAAAGTCTATCAACTTTGCCTACTCAGGGCAAATGCAGACCAAATGGGCTCAGAGCTTCTCTAGAAGGTGTGAGGGCCGTGCTCAAAGCCTCCCTAAGATGGGGAGGCTAGATGCTCATTCAAGCCTATGGGGAAGCGAAAGAGAAGGACCGTTTGGCCTTTCCTCTCTGTAGAAGAGGGACTCCAAAATCTTGGGTGGGTCTGCTCATCGGCACAGGGGGTCTGGCCAGGGCCTGGGGGCGGGAGCGAGGCGCCAGCGCCCCGCCAGCCGGGGCCACCGCGCCCACCGCCTCCCTGGCACTGGCACGGGAGGCACCCCTCCCCCCCGCCCCCAGGAGCCTCGCCCCGCCCCCGCCCCACCTCGTTGCCGTGGAGACGGTGGGCCCGGGGCGTGGCTGAGGGCGGGGTGTGGGAAACCATTTGTGATGCGGGGGCCTTTGGCTCCACTCGCAGTTGCCCCCCGCCGCCGCCGGCCATAGTGCCCGGACGGGGGCGGCCCTTACACATCCTGCCCCAAGCCACCGAACGCACTTCGGGGAGCGTGTCGGCTGCCAAGGAAACAAACGCGGTGCGGGGGAGCAGGGTTCCAGAATGCACTCACCACAGGCCACCAGCAGGCCACGGGCTTGAAAGAGGTCACTGACGTGAGAGGGGTCTGCTGGCTGGGGGCTGGGCCAGAAGAGAACGTCTTCTCTTGCCCCCTGGACAGCTGTTTTCTCATCTCCGCCCGCCCGCGTCACCAAAAGCGGTGCGAGAGACAGAAGCAGAAACAGGAGCGCCCAAGCGGCCCCCTGGCGGCAAGTCGGAGCCCAACTACCAGCGCTAGGGGCCAGGGTCGGAGGAGAAGACTTCCTTCCTCACACTTGCCGGAGGGGGAGGGCAGGGGGCTGCATTGGAAGGCAGGGGGAGGGGCGGGGACCCTGGCAGGAGGGGCTGTGGGGGTGGGGACCCCTGGGCCAGATCTGGGGCTGATGGGAGAACCTCTCTGCATCCCATCGCTCCCCTGGTCCAAGCCAAGAGCCTGGTCCCTCTTCAGAGGGGGATTCCTCGCCAACCAAAGTCCCGCCACCTGGTCAGGCGGGCCTACCTAGGGCCGTTGGCCCTGCAGTGCCAGAGGTTTCGGGAAAGCCTGCCAGCTGCCTTCCAGGCTGGCCTCGTCGAGCTCTCGCTGGCTTGCCAGTTCTAGACCGTGCAGAGCGTGCCAGGCCCTAGCCTGGCCTGGGAGCCACCAGGCGCTGGCCTCCCTGGACGGCCTCGACCAATGGGGCACTCCGTCCAGAGACGGGACATTTTCAGGGACTTGGGATACCCGGGTGCGGAGGACCTCCTTTGGAGCCGCAGAACTCAGGCTCCAGCACAGGGCCCTCAGGTGTTCTGGGCTCCAGCCCCACCTGGGTGCTCAGCTTCGCTGGGGGCTTCCTCCTCCCAGCCTCGACCCCCTCTGTGAGGGCCGGGGCCCACCCAGGCCCCATCGCCACACACCCCCACTCTGGCCACGCCAGGAGTGGCAGAACCACTTGGGCCCTCATTCCTGCTGGAGGATGCTCGGGACCGCTCTCTGGCCTTTTCTTGCTCGACCAGACTCCACTCGTTCCCTGAGTCTCTCAACTCCCTCCCGTGACTCCAGACTCTGGCGCCTCCCTCTCGACTCCTGTGTCCTCCGGGGGAACCCCCCTGCCCAGGACGCAACTGGCTGTCTTCCCCCCAACAGCTCAGTCCGGTAGGAGACCACTTGCGTGCTAGGCCCGGCTGCTGAGCCTAGAACCTTACGCTGGCTGGCTCGCCTCCCATCCCCTTCCCATCCAGAGCTCAGCCCACTGGGTGGCAGAC
>NW_026688372.1:0-75362 GCF_030445035.2 Dasypus novemcinctus | reverse complement strand
CATTGACCATGGTCAGTGGTTATATTTCAATATTTGTACATCACTTGTAACAAATGAACCATCCACATTTAAAATGTTATTGATATGGTAAAGGGGAAAAGGGGGAGGATGTTTGGTATATGGAAGTATCCTGTGTTCTGTATGTGACTTTACTGAGACCTAAAACTTCTTTGAAGACAAAATGAAAAAAAGTAAGACATTGGGGAACAAATGGAAGAAAATATCACTGTACATACAGGACAACAGATATTACAGTGGTGAAAGGAAAAATGTTCAAAGAAATTTTTAAAAATATTTTTCATTTTTTTAATATCCCAAGTTTAATATTTTATTTTCATTTTGGTTTTTCTAAATCATTACGTATTTTATTTCTTATCTTTAAACCAATCATTATTTCATTTTCCTATTAATTGTATTTGGCGGTATTCTTGGCTTAATTTTTGAAGAAGTTTTGGACAATAGAAAGGTTACAGCTATGACAGGGTAGGATCGTTGGTGTGGGGTGTCAGTGAAGGGAGCTACATGCGAGGAAGTTCTCATGGGCATACATATAAGGTACATAAATGTGTTCAAATGTTCATGGGACATTGTCACTGTGGGTGGATATTCATACAATAACCAAAAGTGTATTGTATTCCCAACCTGGAGAGCTCTGCCACATTTTCTAGTGGAACACCTACAATCCCCCAAGTGCAGGACAAGGACTAGTGAAGAAGGATGGTCCTTTGATGGGCCCTTAATATTGACACATATGCTTATCAGCCCTTGCTGTAGAATTTGCAACTTAGCCTAGTGCTATAGGGTGCTGACAGCTTCCATGTTGCTCATATGTACCCTCTCTCTAAGCCAAAGTCAGCATTGAAATGCATTACCTTCCCACAGTGTGGCACATGACCCAGAAATGAGCTTCCCTGGCACCAAGGCATGATAACCAAACACCGCTGAGCATGCAACTTGAAAAAGACCTTGAATAAATGGGGGGAAGCTGAAGACAAATGGATTCATATGGCAAAGAGACACAAAAGCAAGCCTGGAGTTCATCCCAGAGGTAACGCTTATACACTTCTTAGCAGGAGCTCATAAACTGTCAAATTAGATACTACCCCCACATAGTGGAGTTCCTGATGTCTCTGGAGAAATCTTTTTCTTTTTCTTTTTCTTTTTTTTTTATATTTAATATTATGAGATTTTTTTTTCAAATTCTACTCAATTTATTCATTTTTTTAAAAGATATTACATTAAAAAAATATGAGGTCCCCATTCACCCCCACCGCCCCACCCCACCACTCACCCCCGACAACACTCTCCCCCATCATCATGCCATATCCACTGCGCCTGGTGAGTACATCTCTGGGCATTGCTGCACCCCATGTCCCATGCTCCACACCATAGCCCACACTCCCCCACGTTCCATCCAGTGGGCCATGTGAGGACACACAACATTCTGGAGACATATTGATACTATGGTCATGGCAGATAGCTCTGGAGTTGGTGCCTTGCTAGTGGGCCCTTCTTTGGAGTTTGTGCTTCTGAGTGTGAAAGAGTTGGACCCAGCTGTGACTTCTCTATACATGCCTCTTTTGTACCTTGTATTTGATCTGTACTTCATGCTGGAGTTGGTAGGTGTAAGTCCAAGAAACTTGAAGACTGACACTCTACTAAGGCGTCAGAAACAGATATCCCTTCAGCACATTATTCATCTGTCTTCTTATCTTTCATCAAAACTATGCAAAAAAAAAAAAACCCTTGATTAATCTAATTCAAATGAGTCAAACACAAGGATTCCTTAGATGCTATATTAGAGTATTAGTAATCTGTCAATCCTTTGAGACATTGCTGCTAAGTATGACTCACTTTGGACAAGATGTAAGTGTTGCCTTATAGTTGAGTCATCACCACTTACAATGCCAAATTTCAGAATTACAAATTGGGGTAAATTCTCCAATTACATAAACAAACCATGAGTCAGGGAGTTGTGGGCTACTGTGATGTTTTGTGTTTTCCATTGTTCAGTGCTTGGTGTATGAGTTGCTTGATAAGTAACACAAATTATCACAAAAGGCAGTGGCTTCAAACAAGAATAACTATTTATTGTTCTCAGAATGCATTCAGGTGTTTTGGGGAAAACATCCTCCACAGTAGAGCCTCCCCCACTTAAAAACCCCCCCTGAGGATTTTGGGTTTTTGACTCCCAGCTGGAAAATCAGTGCACCTAGCAGCACCTCAATGGGGGAGAAGTGGGAAATAAAAGGACACAATTTGAAGTGTCATTGAAGTTCACTTTTTTTGGTGGATGTGCTGGTTGTTTCCTCTTAATGCCCCAGTCCCCACCTGGGCTAGCCTGAGGCTCCACGTTTAGGTTCCAAGTAGCTGAAGCTCACTTTAGGGAGTCCCTGAAATTTGTGGCATGTTTTTCTGTGTCAGAGGACATCCCAGGGGCTGGTCCTCCTCCTTGCAGCTTTCCTGGATCCGTTATCTTTCTCTTTTTCAAAATCCAACAAAGGCCCCTCCTTAATATATTCATTATTTTGGGTTTTGAGAAACCCAGGCCTGGTGGGATCATGGAAAGAGGTTGTCAAGAAAATCTCTGATCTGGGTGGGGGGCTTCTCTTCCCTTGGCCTTGGGGATCCCTCGGCCCTTTTTCTGGTGGACATATTCTAAGGAGGGGTGTAGATTGCCCTCCTGTTTGAGAAGTGGATGGAATGTAGACTTATTGCTTCTTTGTAAGGAGGATTAGGGAGGTTCTGATCGAGGCTGCTCCCCCTGGTCTCCATACAGGACCCACCGTTTGAGTAGTGGCTAGGTGTCCACCATTCCCTCCATGAGCATGACAGTGAGAGACCCTAGAAGCCAACCTATCTGATTCCAGTTTGATTCATTTTGGCAGGCCTGGAGTTGTGGCTCTACATCCATGTTGAATCCAACCCCAGTGGAGGGGGGTTGGTTGCTACTGGTGCAGAGTTCCACCAGCAGTAGCCTTGTGTGCAGAGGTAAGGGGTAGAGAGCAACTGCCCAGTGCACTCCTGGACAGGCTCTGATTGTCCCTGATGTTAGTGGTGTTAGTTGCGTGAAGTAATGTGTGGAAGAGGGCAAATGGATGGGGTTGAGAGATGCCTCTTGCCCATAGCCTCCAGAGATGTCCTGAAAGAAGAGAGGAGGTCAGAGGGGAGAGGCAAGGGAAGGTGTGGGCAGGATTAGGAGGCAGGACAGGGTTGATGGTGAAGAGCAGAGGGAGGGCAGGTGGAATGGGCCAGAAGCCAACTGGGACAGAGATGGAATATCCAGTGGCGGGGGTGATTGAAAATCAGGAAGATGTGAAAAGAGGTGTAGGGTCCTCCCACAGAAGGGTAGGTGGTTGTATCCCTGGAGGGAAGAGTGAGCCACCAGAGGCAAGACTAAGAGAGGTCCCAGCCAGAGAAGTCACAGATGGGTAACTCTACAGGTGTGGAGGTTGACTGGCATCCAGACTCTGGGCCACCAAAGTGGTCACAGAGAGGGCAACGTCTTCCATCTGGTCCCCCTTCGGCAGGCGATCATCCCACAAATGTGGAAAGACCCACGTGTGACAGTTAACATGAGGGTATCTGGCTTGTCTGGGTTGCTTGCACAGGGGACTGCAGGAAACAAAGTAGAGGCTTTAGTCAAAGGAAGAAGGGGGGGAGGGCAGGAGCCCTAGCAGGCCTAGCCAGGAAGGGGCTGCTAATGACTCAGTCCCAACTGATTCCTTGCATCCCTGGCTTTCTAGGAGACATTTTACCAAATCTCCATGGCTTTCTTCTGTACCGTTTCTGTGGTCCCATTTCTTATCCACCCTAGTGTGCTCTGGATGCCCAGATAGCACAGGCCATGCTCAAGGGGGTGAGCAGGAAAGAAGGAATAGAGATAAATCACCTTTTCTGAGGAGGATTCACACCTGGTGTCCCCACGGCACCTCCCTCACAAGCTCGCCAAGCTTGGAAATTAGGAGATTGGGTTACAAGTGTTGAGGGCAAGAGGAAAACACCTGCTATGGGGCTGCATGCCACAGCCCATCAAATGAGGCTATTTGAGAAATAGATTCTAAGAGCTCCCAGAATGAGGAAATGATTTCGCATGATCAGGAGAAACAATGGAGAGTCTCACACATGTGTAATGTGCAATCTTTTATCAAGGACTTTCACCCGAATTGTATCCCTATAAATACCATGTAAATTAAACTTCATAAAAGTTATTTCACAGGTGGAATCTCAGGTTTAGTGCAGTTCAACTCTTTGTCCCTAGAAAGCCACTCAGTTCCTAACTTCCCATCCCCCCTAGATTTGTTTCACTGCATCTCACACCTTCTACATCTCCAGCACCTTCCCTCTTTCTTTACAAGGACGCATGGAGGATATGAGAGTGTCCCAATGTTTGATGGTCTTCCTTGTGTTCATGCCCTCTGGGACCTCTGTTCTCTGAGAGGGTCTTTAACAACTGACAGGCTCAGACTATTAAGGTGATTGGGCTCTCAAGGATTGAGGGTACAGTTTACCATTGGAGCAGGTGTGTTGGAAGAGCAGAACATTACCTTTTAATTCACCATTTTTCTCCACTTTCTTGCCTCTGTTCTGACATTGTAAAACCAAAAAAGAAGATACAATCTCATGGGATGCAATCTGTCTTTTCATGGAAACCTTCAGAACCCTATCCATGAATAACGTATCTTTTGTATTAGTGTGTAAAACTTTTTTAGGGAGTTAATTCCATTGATTATCTTTTTGTCTTTGAATAATAAATATTTTCTGGATGAGCTATCAATTGATTTTTAGTCAAGAGTCTTTTTTGAGAACTTTCTTGTGAACAGGACACAGTATCTCAACCCTAGAGGAGAAAGTATGGCCTTAGAAAAAGATGCTGGTCCCTGTCATCATCCTTGGAAAAGCACGTCTCATTGAGCCTTCCAGAGGCTCAGCACTGCTATGCACATCAGCTTTACCACATTAACCTTCTTGGCCCAGAGATACCTAATGTGGGAGATGGACAATGAGCAAGTGTTGAGGGACTGTCATTTGTTGAATACCCTGAACTTCCTGAACTTTACAATCCATAGCCACAAAAAATGTGATTTTTAATTTATCCCTGAGCATTCCACCACACTCACATGGACGGTTTTGCAAGGAGAAGCAGAGTGAAGCCACTGAGTTTCAGACAGACTTGATAAAAGGGGAAGCACAAAAGAGTCAGTAGGTGTTTGCCAGAAATAAAACTGACTGCTGATACTGACAGGTGCCAACCTGGTCACAGTGAGATGTGGGGAGAAAGGTATAAACTGAATGGAAGGGAAAATAGCACTAGTAGAGATAGAAATTGCCTAACACGAGCATTATGGACTGGATCTATGCAGCAAATCTAAAAACTAAACCAATTAAGTATTCAAAGTTGTGATTCATTTATATTTGAGACAAAGCCAAAATAACTTATGGATGAATTGCTCTGTCTCTCTCCCCAGGGTGTCTGCTCTTTTTAAGAAGCTGTCACTATTCCCCTGTATTCCTCTCCTGTGTGTTCACTTCCCAGGCTCCAGCTCAAAACTCCAACATCAAAAATCTAACACCGAAATGTCACTCCCTTCTCCGCAGTATAGTTTCTCTCTGAGTCCCTGCCCATCAAAAGTTCAGGGACCAACATCCTATTGGCATTTCCTTATCAAATCCTTAATCCTAATCAAGTAAACACTAAACCTCTGAACCCAATACACTCTAATATGCCTGGAGGTACAGACCAGTTTACAAACTTAATCCAATATCTGTTTGGAGAATTCATAAACCAAATCAAACTGCTACACACCACTCTCTGAATTCCAAAAGGACATTACAATATTTTTTTAAAAAAGCTTAAATCAGTAGCAATGCTAAGTATAACACCACATTGCAATAGGTTTCAATAAATTCAGTATGCTTTGGGGCAAAGTCTCATCTGCAGTAGACCTCTGAATTTTAAAAGACCATTTACCTGCTTCTAATACAAAAATGGACAAAGGATAAACATTTTCATTACCATAAGGAGAAATTGGGGGGGGGGGGGAACATGAGATATGGTTCCTCTACGGTTCAGTGGCCATGCATGACATCCTCCATTAGATTTCAAAGTCTAAGAGTCATTGTTAAGATGATAGTTTCTTCTTCTTGGGAGCACATGGGGACCCACACTTTCCATTGGCTTGCCCAATGGCCATTTTCTTGGTTCCGTCTTCACTAAGCATCTAGGTGGTGACCAAGCTCCAGATCCAGTCCTCAAAGAGCACTGGGGTGATTGCCACACCTTACCCAATCTTTGGGTTAGAGACTTAACCCCCTTAATACAATGAGATGAAGGCAACATCCTACCTAACCTTTGGCATACATGCTCAATCCTCTCAGAGCAATGAGTTGACCACTTATCTTCCCTAACCCATGGGGAAACTTGCACCTCTCTCAGGCCTATTGGGTGCTGATCTTGACTGCCTTAATCCTTGAGAAATGTGCTCCACCTTCTCTGTACCCTGAGGTTGCAAACTCTCCCTGAACATCAGGTGGGAATATCCACTCTTTTCAACATCCGGTTCAAAGTCATCCACTCTGAACACATGAGTTGGGTTCCTCTCTTTGCCCAAGGCAACACCTTAATTCAAGATCTCAGCTTCCATGATTTTCCTCTTAAAACTGTTTCTCCTTCAGTCTCTCCTCATCATGTCACTTTTATGCAAGTTGACAGTGTTTTTGTTCATACAGCTTTCTCAATAAGCTTGTTGGTTTAGCATGCAAAAAGCAGGGGTCCAAGCCATCAGACAGACTTTCCACAAGTCTTTCCAAGATAACTGCATCTTCAATTCTGATTTACAAGTTCTGAGTTTGGTTAAGTCCTCATATGGGGCAGTATAACTGGGAGCTTGATTTTTAGAGGCTTGGAATTTTCAGTCATTTTCTGGTTTCTTTATGCACAACAGTTCAGTCCTCAGCTTATGTTGGGCTTCTTTTTTGCTATAAGGTTCAAGGAGAAGCCAAGTTGCATTCTCCCAGTTTACTTTGGAAAGTTCTTCAGCTAAATGCTCTGGTTAGCTGTTTTCAAATACTGTCTTCCATAAACATCAAGAGTTAATCTTGCTGGGTTCTTGGCAACTTTAAAACAAAGTTCACCATACCTCCATTTTCCAGAAATAGTTCCATCATTTACTTCTAAGCCCTCTTAAAAAGTCTCTTTAGATTCTGTATTACTACAAAAGTCTCTTCAAGGCAGTGTGGGTCTTTTCTCCCAAGTGTCTCACAATTCATCTAAAACATACCCCTTACCCTTTTATAAAACTGTTCCAGCATCTTGGTAATTTCAAAAACACTTCCCCACTCCTCAGTACCAAACTCTGTATTAATCAGCTAAAGGGGTGCTGATGTAAAATACAAGAAATCTGTTGGCTTTCTTGTATGGATATTTATTTGGGGTAGAAGCTTGCAGTTACTAGGCCATGAAGCGTGAGTTACTTCCCTCATTAAAGCCTGTTGCCACATGTTGGCAGTGTTCTGGCTGCTTGGGTTCCTCTCTTCCCAGGGCTCTGTTACTCTCCCTATTCATTTGCTGGGCTCTCTCCACAACATCAGCTGTAGACGATCAGGGGAATGGCTCTGTCTCTCTCCTCAGAGCTTCTGCTGTGTCTAAGGAGTAAACTCTATTCCTCTGTGTTCTTAACCTGTGTGTTCTCTTACCAGGCTTCAGATCAAAACTTCAGTATCAAAACACCAGCATCAAAACTCCAACATCAAAACTCAAACTCCCTTCTCTGCAGTATAGTTTCCAAGGGATGGGGACTCAACTTCCTGCTAATATTGCCCAGGATCAAAGCCTTAATCATTGCTTAAGTAAAAATGAAATCTCTGAATTCAATATACTCTAATATGCCTGGAAGGACAGACCTGTTTACAAACATAGTCCAATATCTACTTTTGGAATTCATAAACCATATCAAACTTCTATGACACATTTTATATGTAATATCCCAAAGTGTCAAATATATATGTAAAGAAAATAGAATAAACTCACTCATTCACTCATTAAACTAAGTGATAACTATGCTCTTAAGTAAACATATAAAAGTACAAATATAGACGGGAGACCAAAAAAGATAGAAATACAAACCATCAAAATGACAGAAAGCTATCTTACTGCTAACTGCATTATATATATAAAATATATATATAATATATATTATATATATATGATGTTATCCTAGGATTTCAAATTATTTAGTAATTGGCATTCTTATGCATCAGTGTCATGTATCAATAAATATTTCACTTTAATGTCTGTTCAGGGCCTGATTCTATGTATCATCCATCAATTTAAAGTGATCCTTTGGTATAGACATGAGATGGTTTTCAATCTTCTGATAATGTAAATACTTGTGTAAGTGGATTTTATAACATTTATCTTTGTGAAAATATCTTATTTTCTGAATATACATTCCAGATGGTTAATTTATACATTAGGTATTTTGACAAATAATGACAAGATATTTTATACATTGTCAAATAACTGCAAATAGTATTCCAATTTCTAGTTGTGGAGACACTTTATTAGTTTGTCAGATTCTTGAAAACACAGTTCAGCATTGTTTTATTTTAATACTAACAAAATATACCTGTAAATTTTTTGTAAATTACCTTCTTAGATATTTTTATTTCATAGTTACATTTTTATATAAATATATATGTATATATATTTTTATATTTTAAAAATCATTAAATTCTGTATGTAACAAATGCTGCATTGTAATTAATTTCAAGATTCTTATGTGGTAGCATTTAAAATTATTATGTAAGATCTTTGAAATAGTTTCCTTCCTGGTTTAACCTGTTTATATCACTCACACTCACACACACACACACACAACTGTTCTATCGTTTCTAGATTTTGTTTTCACTTTTAAGAAATGGTTCCTCCTGAGGTGTTTTGTCTATACTGAAATGTATTTCTTGATTAGTAAGGGAAGAAATTGTAGTAGTGATGTGCAGAGGGTCACCACAGCAGCTGCTGATGGTCGGGAGAGGGAAGAAGAGATATGGTGTTGGGGCATTTTCAGCATTAGGAGTTGTCCTAGGTGGTGCTGCAGGGATAGATGCTGGACATTTTGTGTCCTGTCATGGCCAACTGGGTGGACTGGGGGAGAGTGTGGACTACAATGTGGACCACTGTCCATGTGCTACAGTGGTTCTCCAGAATGTATTTGCTGGGTGCAGTGGAAGTGCCACACAGATGGAAGAGTTTGTTGATGTGGGAAGGGTGGCATGGGTGGGGTGGGGGGTATCTGGGGACCTCAAATTTTTAGAATATAACATTTAAAAGAAAATAAATAAATAAATAAATAAATAAAAATAACCAAAAAAACAAAATGTACATCTTTCCATCAAAGGGCAAAAATAATCCAAAAAACATTTTGAAACTATTTCATAATTTTATCACTAGACACGTGTCATTAGTTGGCAATGTATGGTAAATATCAACTCTCACTTTCTGGATTGCCATTTCAACTCTTAAATGTATCTTTCCAATGACGTTACTTTTGAGTGTACATTTAGTTCAGTACAACTATATTCTCCCTTACTGATTGTGAATCGTGTGTTCTGTTGTGTTCTGCAATTGATTTTGGATAGAATATGAGTAGGCATCAAGTTTTAGTATTTCAATTAAGGTACACAAATGACATAGCAGACTGCATTGAACATATTTTTCTCCCACTTTGCTTTTAGGCCATATTTGTCACAGTCAAGTAAATAAATACATATACTTCTTGAGCTTTTGCTGTCCTTCTCAATTCAGGTCTTTGCTCTTCTCCATAATGTCTTAAAAATATCTTTATAATAATTCATGTTTTCTGGTACAGTTAGTGTTACAATTTTACCCTTTAAAAAAAAACATTTTTGAATGTGTATTGAAATCTTTTGGGCTCAAAATTTTCCCTGTGGGAATGTTCATGATTCTGATTTTAAATTGTGAATGGAATTCTGAATTCAGTTTCCTACTTCATCTTCTGCCAGATTTGGTAATGTTTTACTAACAATGAGTTTATTTCATTGAGATTTCTGAATCTATTCACACCACTTTTGAAATACCATTTTATCTGTTGAAAAATATTTATTTCTTATTTATGATGTTGACATTTATGCCTCTCTCTTTGTATTCCTTGATCAGGCATAACATACCTTTATCAAGTTTATTAATCTTTTCAGTGAATCTATTTTTGCTTCCATTCATCCTGTCTATTCTTTCTCCCATTTCACTAATTTGAGTTTTCCTTTTCCTTATATTTATTTCCTTTGAGTTTAGTTTTCTATCAATGTGGAAAAATTCTTGTGATTTGGCAATTACTTTGCTTTGCTTCTTTGTATCTAAATCATGCATTGTAAGTTAAAAATGTTCCTTCAACTTTTATTTTTGGCAACCAACATATTTTGATAAATAATACTTAAAAATAACTTCCAACATATTTTCTGAATTCCTTTTTGAATTCATCTCTGAACTATGTGATATTTATGATAATACATTTTAATGTCCAAACATGTTGGGACTTTCAGTTTGCTCACTCATTATTATTAATTTCCATTTAACCATATTTTGAACAGAATCTAACCTGCCTGTGGTTGTGACACTTTTTATTTTGTTAATAATTATTATTTTCTAATAATTATTTTAAGTTCCATGTATTTTTAAAAATCCATTGATGCTTGAAAAAGATTTCTTGTTCAAATCTTCTCTATAATTTTAGATTAATTTCAGGTTAATCAGTGAATTGATTAAAGTAAAAAACATGAAAAATACCATGCAAAAATAACAAGAAAAACACAACAAAGCTACTAGACCTAATAGACAAATTGAGAGGAAGCAAGATTCATTCTTATCACTTTTATACAGTAGTAATGAGCTGTCTGAGTAGTAAGGCAGACAAAAAATTTCCTTTACAATAGTCACTAAAAGAATCAAATATTTAGTAATAAAGTTAACCGGGGACATAAAGGACCTATATTCAGAAAACTACAAAATGTATCAGAAACCAAAAACCAAGTAAATGGAAGCACATTCCATGTTCATGTATTGGAAGTCTACATGTGTTAGGATGTCAGTTCTACCTAAATTGATTTACAGAACAATGCATTTATTAAAATGAATTGTTTGCATATGTTTGCATCAATTTGTAGATACCATTCCACTCCACTGATTTAAATGACTAAACTTACGTCATGGCATTATGTTGATTACTAAAGTATTAAGTGTGGAAAAGAGATTGTGTTAACTTCAACTTATTTATTTTTAAAAAATTGTGTTGAGCATATTGGTCATTTTAATTTTTACATATAGTTTGAAAATATCTTGTCAATTCCCCCAAAAATGCCTCCTGGGATTTTCATTGAGATTGTGTTTAATTATATAAATCCTTTTTGAGGTGAATGAGCATTTTGAAAACAATAATTTGATTCATGAATTTTTAGGTCTTCATTTATTTAGATATTCTTTCATTTAATTAGCAATGTTAATAATGTTTATTGTATTGCTATTAAAAGTTTTTGTTAATTTTTTCCTAATGTTTTATGTTTATGCAAATATGAATGCATTTTTAAAATTCCATCTTTCAAAAGCTTGTTGCTAATCTGTACAAATGTCATTGTTTTCTGTGTATTAACTTTCTATTCTGCATCCAGTTTTAATGTACATATTTCCTCAGTGGTTTTAGGTGATACTCCTAATGATTTTATAGTAAGACCAGTGGTTTTCTTCTGGGGGTTATTTTCTCACCCAGGAGATATTTGGTAATGTTTGGAGATATTTCTGATTCTCACCACTTGGAGAATGCTCCTGGCATTTAATGGCGAGGGAGTAAATATATTACCAAAGAGATTACATGGCATAGGGAAGCTACACAGACCAAACTTTTTCTGGACTGAATGTAGTGTGGACGTTGAGAAACTCTGATATAAATAAACATATTGGCTGCAAATAGATAATGTTATCTCTTTATTTCCAGTCTCTGTCTCTTTTATGTGTGTGTATGTGTTTGTTTTTACTCGTGTTCCCTTTAGGGCTCCCAGTGCAATAGTGAATAGAAAAGGGATGCCAGCTTTATGTCCTTAGCATCTTTCCAGAGTTTGAAAAATTATTGAGAACCTCAAGTAAGTGTTCTTTATGTTTGCTTTATCTATTGATGGTCACTGTAATGTACATTAAAACTGAGAAAATGTATCTTACATTATTTAGTAAGTGAATAAATCTAAGAAATGTTTATTGTGGTCAATGCATTGAATATTGCATAGTTATTTTCAATTTTGTCTTTGAAACTTTCTCTAATTCCTTCTATTGAGTAATAAAAGTATATTATGCAGAGGTATAATAAACTACTGAAGTTAATTTAAATTCTAGTAAACTAATTTGTACTGAGCCCACTTCCCCCAAAAATAATTTAAATCGCCTAGTCTTATTTTATGAAGACTTTTCCTGTTTGTGGTCAGATTGTAATGAGCCATTAAAAAAAAATGAAAAAAAAAAACAAGAAGGAATCAAGTACACACATCCACACACAAAAACACATTTTTTGAGCAAAAATTAAATTAAAATAAAGTAAATCCACACAGATCTGGAAGTTGTGTGGTTTTTTTTCTTCCTTTTTTCTATCTTAAAAGCACAGCAATTACACAAAGTGAAGTTTGTCAGGCATCAGGGCCAAGCTTAGCATCCTTTTGCTGTTTTCAACAGACTTCATTGAGAATGCCAGCTGCATTTCCCATGTTGGCTTTGACAGCTGTCATTTGGAGAAAGCAATCTCTTACTATCTAGTCTTGATTTCTGACTTAGGATTAATGGCAATCAGGGAATTCCTTGTTCACCATGATTTCATTCAATTCAGAATTTTTATTAGAATAGTTCCCTTTAAACCTTTCCACTTCTACTACACTGAGGATTTCTTTAAAAGATTGTCAGAACAAAGCTAGGAAGGATAATATTTATGTATTTGCCAATTTAGTGTGTGATATCATGACTTTGAATATAACATATTTTAATAAAAGTGGAAACAGTATAGCATAACAATTCCACATTCCTGTTCCATGTATCAGTTATACATGGAAGATGATATTGTATTTCGTATGTTCCTGAACTCGGCAGATGCTATTGATATAGGCATGATAGGTGAACATGAACTTTTGAAAGTTGGATAGTTTTAAAAATGACATATTCCCAATCTGTCTATTGAATTAACAAGTTTTTCTTCTCTATGCACTATTCCAAATGTAATTTGGGCACAATCAATTCTATGTAGCTTAACAGTCAAAGGTCATCTTAAACAGTGGTCTCTTTGAGAAAATTCAAAGTTTAAATCTAGGTGTCTGAAGAGTTCATATGTGCTTTAGTTTCCTGGCTGCTAAAAAGAAATACCATACAATGGGAATTTATTGGCTCACAGTTCTGTGGCTAGGAGAAGTCCAAAATCGAGGGGCCATCATGACAGTGCTCCCTGCCAGAACATCGTGGTGTACCTGGGCTGGATGCCTGAGATCCTTGGTCCTTGGCTTTTCTTTCCCAGAGCAATGCACATGGCTGCCTCTTCTCCTTTCTCTTCCAGGTCCCATTGATTTCCAGCTTCTGGCTTCTTTCCCGAGCTCTCTCTTTCTCTGTGGACTTTCCTGTAAGGCCTTCAGTAATAAGATTAGGACCCATCCTAATTCATTCGGGCCACACCTCAACTGAAATAACCACATCAGGAGTTCCTTTTTACAAGGGTTCACACTGCCAGGAATGGATTAAATTTAAGAACTTGTTTTTCTGGGTTACAGAGCTCCAATTCACCACAACAGAGTTAACTCAACTTAAATTTCAAACTTATGGAACGTATACTTAAAAAATAATCTCAATGTATTTTTTTTCATTTAAAAAATTATTGGAGTATAGCAATCACACATAAACATACATAAACAATAAGTTTATAGTAATAGTTGTGAACTTACAAAAGAAACATACACACCATCATACAAGACTCTCATAACTCGCCCTACCAACAATGCCTTGCATTGTTGTTAAACATTCTGATTAAAACCATTGTCAAAATATTATTACTAACGAAAGTATTTTCCCCCAACCCCCGTATTATTGTTATCTTTGAATCATTTCTATATGAAAATACATAAGCAATAAGTGTATAGCAAAAGTTGTGGACTTACAAAGCAAACATTCATAACATTATACAGGGGTCACATACCTCATTCCTTCATCAACACCTTGCACTTTCATGAGACATTTGTTACATATTATGAAAGAATATTGTCAACATCTTACTAATTATCATCCTTTTCTCACATTTGGTGTATTTCCCCCCAAACCACCATATTGTTATTTTTTAAATATAATTTTTATGACCAAGTTGTAAACTTATAAAACAATCATGCACATGTGCAGAATTTCCAAACAACATCCATCTATCAACACACCACACTGTGGTGAATATTTTTTACAGATAAAATGATATCATCTGATTATTACCATATGCATTGTGAGGCCAAACTGAATAAGGGCAATCCCTAATTCACTACAAATGTGTGGCTTAACTTGATCATAGTAACATAGATGTAATAAAATTTGCCATTTTAAAGTATGCAATACAGTGGCATTAGTTACGTGTACAATGTGCTAACATCACCGCCATCCATTACCACAGCTTTTTCATTACCCAAAACAGAAAAGACCCGTTAAGCATTAAGTCCCCATTCTTCTCAGCCATAGATCCTGGCAACCACTAATCTACTTTCTGTTTCTGAATTTGCTTGTTCTAGACACCTCACATTAGTAGAATCATGCAGTATTTGTCCTTTTGTGTCTGGCTAATTCTACTCAACATGATGTCTTCCCTATTCATCCATGTTGTAGCAAGTGTTAGGACTTTATTCCTTTTTAGGACTGAGTAATAATATTCTGTTATAAATATACCACATTTTATTTATCCATTTTCCATTGGGGAACATGAGGGTTTTTTCCCTTTGTTTTAAATATTGTGCATAGTGCTGCCCTAAGCATTGGTGTACATGTATCTGAGTCCCAGCTTTCAGTTATTTCAGAATATACCTAGAATGGAATTTCCAAGTCATGTTTTGAAGACTCATCAAACTGGTTTCCACAGCAGCTGCACAGGGCTGAATTTTTATTTTTTTAGTGAGAATGGGGAAACAGGTGCTCTTTTATGTTGCTAATGTAAATTACTAGTACACTGTTTGCAGGGCATTTTTGTGATATTGATTGAAATCTATTGAAATTTAGAGTGTACATATTCTTTGTATTAGTTCCATTCACTTCTACAAATATTTTCTACACATAGACTATGAATATTTTCTGCATGTAGACTTAGTTCCATTCATTTCTGTGAATATTTTCTTTACATAGCTGGCAAAGGTTCCGATATTCAAGGATATTCATTGAGTCATGTAATACAAAGGATCAGAAACATTTAGGGGCGACAATATTTTTCTAAAAATGTTACTTATTCATTTTTCCTTTATTTTTTAAATGTTACATTCAAAAAATATGAGGTCCCCATAAACCCCCCATTCCACTTACCCCACTCCTCCCACTTTAACAACCTCTTTCATCATCATGGTACATTCATTGCATTTGGTGAATACATTTTGGAGCACTGCTGCACCACATGGATAGTGGTTTACATTGTAGTTTACACTCTCCCCCAGTCCACCCAGTTTGCATGGCAAGATATACAGTGTCCAGGATCTGTCCCTGCAGTACCACCCAGGAAACTCCAAGTCCTGAAAATGCCCCCACATCATATCTCTTCTTCCCTCTCCCTACCTTCAGCAGCTACCATCGTCACTTTCTCCACATGAATGATACAATTTCTTGGAAGAGGCTTTAAATTATATAAATGCTACATCAAAAATATAGGGGGATTCCCATATATCCATCCCCACCACTCCCTCACTTTTCCCCCCTAATATCTTTTGTTATTGTAGTGTACTTGTTACAATTGATGAACACATATTGAAGCATTGTACTAGCCATGGTGTGTAGTTTTCATTATAGTTTATACTTTTCACTGCCCAATATTATAGGTTTTGACAGAATGTATAATGATCTGTATCTGTCATTGCCATGTGATGCAGGACAATTCCATTGTCCCAGAAATATCCATGTTGCACCAATTCTTCCTTCTCCTTCCCCTCAGAAACTGTGGTGGCCCCTGCTTTTATGTCAATGTTACAGCACTTCCATTGCTTGAAAAGTAGTGTTTACATTAGGCCATAACTGCTTTTCCCCCTGATGTTTGTTCATTCCTAAATCTTGAGGATATTGGGATGGTGATGGCCACTCTGTTTCTGATTGAGAGGGAGCTTAAATCCATGGGGTAGATGGGATGGAGCAGCCTTGCTTGCCATTGTAGATACTCTGTGTTTATTGGGAATGGATGTTGCCCATCATCATCCTTTTGTTAGTTGACCTGGGCAAGTCCAGTGAACTGGAGAGTAGATTTTGTAACTCTGCTGAGATTCAGGGCTCCATCGACTTTTGAAGAGACCAAAGATTGAAGTACCTGGGATATATACTTAATGAATATAGTGCTAAACATGGGTTCAACTAAAAAGGGCAGAAGAGTCATGTGTAGGGAAACATATATTCCAAGGTAAGGTGCACTGACAGGTGCCAAATTGCTGAGATTGTCTGTCTGCCTTGCCTATTGTGTCTAGATGTTTCTAGAGCCCACAAGAACCCCCTTGCTTGAGGCATTGTTTACTGTGGCAGTCAGAGCCTCCAGAGATGACCACACCTGTTTTTAAAAAGTAAGGAGTTTTCTACAACTGCAAGCAGGAGAATTGCATCCATCACCCGTGTGGAATCTAAGCCCCCTCTTGATATAGAGGGGAAGTGGACATAACCATCCCAGGGTCCACAGGCTGGAGGAATAGAGTATGGACTGGGGTGGACTTACTGATATTGTACTATGGAACTATTGTGATTAGTAATGGAAGAAATTGTAGCACTGATGTGGAGAAAGTGGCCATGGTAGCTGCTGAGGGTAGGGAGAAGGAATAAGAGCTATGATGTGGGGCATTTTCAGGACTTGGAGTTGTCCTGGGTGGTACTGAAGGGACAGATACTGGACATTGTATGTCTTCCTATGTCCCACTGCGTGGACTGGGAGAAAGTGTTAACTACAATGTAAACCATTATCCATGTGGTGCAGCAGAACTTCAAAATGTATTCACCAAGTGCAATGAATGCGTCATGATGATGAAAGTCGTTTATGATGTGGGAGGAGTAGGCTGAGGGGTTGCAGGGGTATATGGGGCTCTCATATTTTTGGAACATAACATTTTTTAAAAAATAAAGAAGGAAAAATATAGTAAGGAGTATTCTATGTAATATGTGAAGATCTCTAAGGTATATTGTTCAAGGAATATAGGAAAGGAGCAGAGTGTTATATAGAGTATATTATCATTTGTGCAAATAGAAAATACACCTCATGTGTGTAACTGAAAGGATACATGAAAACATGGGGAGGAGGATTTGGTGGCTAGGGAATTCACAAAGGGAGGAAGAAAGATATTATACAATATACTGCTTAGTACTTTAAACATTTTGTACCTTGTACACATATTACAAGTTTCTAAATATCCATCCATGATGATAGGGAAAAGAAATTGCAAGTAAGTCACTTGAAATTATATTACCAGGTGATAGGTTTTCTGTATGTATTTGGAAGACGTTTCAAGAATAGATAAAGCATTTTAATAAATATTTTAATGGAAATACTTATATTTTATATTTTATACTGTTTTATACCTTAGTTTCACTCCCCAATCTATATCCCATGAATATTTACATCATTTCTAGTGACTCCATAATATTATTTTGAATTTAGTCTGTGGTGGTCATTGGGCAGTTTTCAGTATTTTGCTCTTCTAGATATAGAGTGAGATGTTATATAATGTCCCAGAGGACATTAAGTATAAAAATATTCCCATTTGTTCAGTGGTTGGCATTAATCATTTATCCTCAGAATACACAAATTGGAAGTTTCTTAATTTTGTTTAGTTTCCCTCACTGTCAGCAAATTGTTCTAACCATCCTTCTACAATCCTACTTCACCTGATGAATTTCAAGGCCTTATTCTGCTCTCCTCATGGCCACTTAGGCAGTAGCCTAAGACCTTTCCTCTGAGAGATCCTCTTCCTGTTCAACCTGAACACTGTTGCTCTCAAAACCGTGTATTCCATTGTGTCCCTCCCTTGTTCCAAAATCTTAAATGACTCCACCTATCCTGTGGGTTACATTCAAACTCCGTTTGGGTTACCTTCAAACCCCAGCTCTACCTACATGTGCTCCAACAATTCCATGCCTTCTGAAGAAAAAGGACTGGATCACCTTCCACTTTCTTGGCTTCAAAGGCAATTTATATCTCACTTTTCCCAGTCCTTTCTGCCCATTGTCTCATAGAAATAATTCCTTCTGTTTTCCTTGTTTAATACCTTGAATGTAAAAATTATCCATCTTCCTAATTAGATAATATGTTTTTTGTTTATATGTGTATATGTTTATGTTCAGTGAACACCGAATTTTTCTTAATAGTAAGTGGTATCTACAGATGAATGGGAAGTTCTTGTTGACAATACTTAAAACTGAAGAAGAGGAGTTGGTTTTCCAAGTGTAAAGTCTAGTTCAAAAGGCATTCTGAGGAAGAAGTATGCTCTATGTACAATATACTTGTTTAATCAGAGATTATGGCACATGAGGTGAAGCTGATAAATAAATATGTACAGGTACAGGATCTTTGAGTTAGTGTCACATAGGCTACATTCAGAAGATGAGATGCACACATGGCCACCCACAGTTCACCTGACAGCCCTTTGTTACCAGTAGGTGGCAGAACAGGTAAAGCCAGTGTAGATGCTGCTCTCAGCGCTGTGCAGCAGCTCACAAAGGAGCACCTGGGAGGAAGCAGTGGGGGCTGTAATTCTGGAAAAGAAGTAAGGCTACGCAATTTCAGTGATTAATGTGTGTGGACTCCTGGTAGAAGATGGATTTTTTAAAATTAAAAATGGACTGGGTCAACTGACGCCAGAATGTGTTAGAACCACTGAGCCTGCTCATTTGGCCTTGAAATCACTGCAGCCATGACCAGTAAGTCCCAGGACATCTTCCCACAGCTGTAGACCAAGAACCCGGCCCCTAGGCTTGGGTAAAATAAAAGAGTAGGGGACAGTTTCAGGCCTAGTGCTAGGGTCAGTGGGGCAGGTCAGCTGTGCTCTAAGACTTTGGGCAGGAGAGGGATGAAATCCAGATTGACCTCTTCACCTGTATCTGTGGGTGGTCAGCCCAAAGTCCCAAAGATTTTCCCAAAAAAGACAGTGAAGAAGAGGAAGTGAAAGACGTTCCTGTTTCATGGATTGCTAATTTAGATGCCCTTGTATGAAATGTGAAGTTAACCACAGTGTAATTACATTCTTGTGAATGGCATTAATTTCTTTCTGTAATTAATTGTGTGTGTATATATATATATATATATATATATCTGAATTTTATGGCCCTTTACTCTTTTGGGAAACTGGTCAGACTAGCTTCCTTACACATACTTACCCAAAGCTTTCCTGCCTGTCTTTTTTTATTTCAAACTCAGTCATTTAATGAATTGTATTTTCTTTTTCACACCTTTGGCCTTTAACCCAGGCCAAAAAACACACAAAACACATAGTAGTACTGACTGCTTCTTTATTTAGCACTGAAGAAATTTTTAAAAAGTAAAGGAATAAAGGAAACCAAGGATTTTGCTATACTGTGAAAGCTGTCTGCCTGAAGAATGGCATCTATGCGTCCAGGTCTCTTGCAAGAACAGATCTGAGTGAAGCCACACTCAGCCTATTTATGACCAAATTGATCGTGTGTTTGGAGGTGTTTTCAGGTAAAGATCTTTCGTCTCATTCCTTTGTGAGCAAACATCTGAAGAACATTGTGCCAGAATCTCATCTTTAAGAATTTGTACTTTAGATCTGAAAGTGTAGAGAGGAGCTTGCAACTTGAGGAAAGCTTGGTGTTTGGCAAAACACAAAGCCTGCTTAGTTTGGTTTAATTAAATATTTCCCACACTGACCTAGAGTAGAGAATGAGATGTTGCTTAATATTATGATTCCCATTATTTATGAAATATCTCAAACATGGAGCAGGGGATCAAATTTTTAGGGATCCGAGACCAGGTCAGGGTATTTTGGTTGGAGGGAGTGGAGTTAAGCAAACACATGGCAGTCAGGCCCTTCTCTGAATGTGAAAAGGAAAAGTGGCCCAATGATGACTCTGTATGTGTTTGACAAACTCAATACTAACAGAGGCAACATGGGTTGGGGATGTGTAACTTCTTTGTGTGTCCCCCCTTTTCCCTCCTCCCTTGACTTCCAGTCCTGTTCTCCATTGACAGAAGCAGAATCTCTTAATCTGTACATGTAGCTCCTGTTCCCAATGTCCTTTCTCCTCCATCTCTGGGATTTCATGTGATCAGTCCCCTGCTGCTGCTCCATCCATTCTCCTACCTTTACTTGTGTCTTAGCACCCACATTTTCTGCCCCTGCTTTTCTGACAGTTTCTATGTATGCATATTGTCCATTCTATGTATAGCCACCCAACCTCTCTTTAGAAATCTGTGGGATAAATTCCAAATTCCTTAGAGTGTCATTCAAGACATTTCTGCCTCTCTCCAGCTGCCTTTTCCAGTCTTTCCTGCCCTGTAGCCAGCCTGCCAGGAAAGAAAGAGCTACTGTGATGTGCCAAGCTCTCTGCTGAGCATTTTACAAGAATTATATCCTCAAATCCTCCCAATAACCCCATTAAGTGGCTTCTGTCTTTTTACATTAAAACATCTGAAATTGGGAGCAATTACACAAATTTTCCAGTGTCGTACAGCTCATAAGTAGAGAACTAGATTTTAAAGCCCATGCTCTCTCCTCTGCAACATGCTACTTCTTACTCCTGGGATTCTTCTGAAAATTTGTTCACTGTATTATCCCCATGGTGAATAACTCTTCATTCTTTCACTTCCCTAAATGTCACATCTTTTAAAGTATAGCTCGAGTTCCATCCTTTCAAGTAGAAACAAATAGGCAGTGCAAAGTTGATGAATTTTGAAGTTAGATAAAATGTGGCTCTGCCACTTATTAGCTGTGTGTCCTTGGACACATCAGTAATCCTCTCTGAACTTCAGTTTTCTCATCTGTAAACTGATAATCATTACATCAATGTCATATGTGTTTTTTAAGTCAAGGGCATAGGACAGTCACACTGCCTGGCACATTATTAGCATTTGATAACTGTTAGATCTCATCTACCTTCTATTTGCTTAGAAATATATTCAAGACCATGAGGTAGTTTCTGTTTGTTTTAACCCCACAGTAGCCACTAATGTCTCTTAACATTTTGCTCTGTTTTCTTCTGTTGGGTGGGAAGCCCTCTGGTTTAGGTCTGATGCCTCACATAGTTGTTTTTAAGCCCTCAATGTAGGGGGAAATGATGGAAATTGGGAGAAGAAATGATTGGAAATATGATTGTGGAAAAACAGTTTCCTAAGCCAGGAGATAAGTTCTTCATAAAATGAAGATGGTAGCCAGGATGGGTAGTGGCTCTGTCCAGAAGGATTTTGGAATTTGCCTATTTATCTTCCTGCTTATTCCCCAGGAGTTTGTGGGGTCTGGATGTTCTACTAGGAGAAGTTATGAAATCCAAGCCATACAGGAAGCAGATGTTGCTCAAGTGGTTGTACTCCTGCCTACCATATTGGAGGTCCAGGGTTCAATTCCTGGGTCCTTCTGATGAAGGCAAACTGACTCACACAGTGAGCTAGCCCACACACAGTGCTGGCTTATGCAGGTGTGCTGGCCCATGCAAGAGTGCTGGCCCATGTGGAGAGGTGGTACAGCAAGATGATGCAACAAAAAGAGATGCAGGGGAGAGACAATAAGAGATGAAGCAAACCAGGGAGGTGAGGTGGCACATGTGATTGAGCACCTCTCTCCCACTTCAGAAGGTCCCTGGATCAGTTGCCTGTGCTACCTAAAGAGAAGACAAGCAGGGAAGTCAATTTGGTTCAATGAATAGAGCATCCATCTACTACAAGGGAGGTCCAGGGTTCAAATCTGGGGCCTCCTGACCCTTGTGATGAGCTGGCCCATGCCCAATACTGATGCACACAAGGAGTGCCATGCCATGCAGGGGTGTCCCCCTCATAGAGGAGCCCCATGTGCAAGAAGTGCACCCATAAGTGGAGCCACCCAGTGCAAAAAAAAAGCGCAGCCTCCCCAGGAGTGGTGCCACACACATGGAGAGCTGATACAGCAAGATGACACACAAAAAAGAGACAGATAAATGGTGCCACTGAAAAGAATACAAGTGGACAGAGAGGAACACACAGCAAATGGACACAGAAAGCAGACACTGGAAGGGGAGGGGAGAGAAATTTTAAAAAATAAATCTTTAAAAATAAGAGAAGACAATCAGACACAGAAAACCCACAGTGAATAGACACAGAGCACAGACGGTGAGTGCAAACAATGGGGTGGGGATAAATAAATAAATAAATAAGGAAATACAAGCCATGTTGGGGTAGGGGAGAGAGAATGGCTGCTGCAGAGGAGTGGGACATCCAGGGCAAGTTTCCACTGGAAAGCAACTGACAATAAATCCTGAGGCTGGAATCCTCAGAGAACCCTTAGTTTTAAAAATTTTCAATCGTTTAACATTTTCATTATTGTCTCCATCACTGTTGTCACTGATATGAAGTATCATCCAAAGTAGTGAAGCTGGAAGAAGTTAAAAGTATCAAGAATTTTGAGTCCCTAAAATTCCTGTCTGTGGCTTACTTTCTTCCAGGCCCAACCTGACTTACATGGCAGCACTAGAGAAATAGCCTGTGTCCCCACCCAAAAGGGCCTGTTCCAGGACCATCCCATTCAAGGCTGCCCTGCATGTGCTTGAGATCAACTCAGCAAATATGTACCGAGTAATTCCTCAGTACCAGGTGCTGCAGGAAGCGGTTTTGTTTAAAAGAGTCTTACAACAAAGCTCTGGTCTGAAAAGCTTGCAGCCCAGCAGTGGAGACAGCCTGGAGGCAACCAGCCATGACCTAGGACAGGGGAATTCCTGCTACATGGGAACACCCACCTGCTGCTCTGGAAGGAGTTGCAGCAAAGGGCCTTTTTTACCCTGGCTTCCCAGCTAAGTGCCATCCTGGGAGGCCAGGAGTTGCGCATCCTTCACCTCTCAGCACCTCTGTTCAGAAGAACCTGAAGTCCTGCTACGAAGGTGCAGCCCCCAGAGAATAGTGTCGCTGCTTCCTCAGGGGCTATCTGTCCACCCTCTCAGTGTCCTTTACTGCCCTCATTTCTCAAAGTCTTTGTCCTCCTCTGTCCTAGGTCAAAATAATTGCAAGGGCCTGGGAAAGGCCATTAACGAGCCCTTTTACTCTCTTTCTTTATCTAGATTCCTTGCTTCTCCTCTCCATGCTGAATCTCAGCTACTTAGGCTCCAAAATCTATGGTCTAGTTTTCATTCTTACTTTCTGTAACTACATGCAAATTCACTTTCTAGAGCCTTTTTCTTTTGGTTGGCCCTGTTGTGGAAGGGGAGAGAGAGATTGGGCTTTGTAAATTTCTGCTTAATTCACACAGATTTTCTTTATGAGAGGAAGTATCTCAATATTGACTGTAATTTGCTTGTGCCATTGAATTTTTTTAAGGATGTATTTATTTATTTATTTCTCCCCTCTCCCCCCCACCCCGGTTGTCTGTTCTCTGTGTCTATTTGCTGCATCTTCGTTGTCTGCTTCTGTTGTCAGTGGCATGGGAAACTGTGTTTCTTTTTGTTGTTTCATCTTGTTGTGTCAGCTCTCTGTGTGTGCAGTGCCATTCCTGGGCAGGCTGCACTTTCTTTCAAGCTGAGCGGCTCTCCTTATGGGGCGCACTCCTTGTGCGTGGGGCTCTTCTACGCGGGGGACATCCCTTCATGGCACGTGTGCCATTGAATTTTTAAACTATTTCCTCACTGTGAAAATGATGTATATATATGTATATAAGTACATATATGTACATGTATACATACATATATTTTCCCTGATGCTAAAGATATCTAAGTCCTTGTTGTAGTGTGACTGTGGCTATCATTTTTGCAAGAGGCAGCTCAGATCACATGCAAAAACACCTGTGAAAGAATGAACAATGCCATCAGAAGAGGGGTGGACCAGCAGGTAGCTGAGGGCATGTTTGAAAGGGCTCAAGAGCGGATACAGCTTCAATTTCAGCTCCTGAAGGTAACCTGCATCCAAAACCAGGGGGTGCACTATGGTGTGGAAGAAGCAAGGACTGAGGCTGGAAGAAATAGTCATTATGTGGGTCCACATAGAGCTGGATGACTTCTGCCAAGTGGGCCTGACATGCCCAGGGGGCAGGAGAGGAGGCCTGCCAGTGCTTGACATTCTTGCATCATGGCAGTGCTTGCTGGAGTTGGCCTCTCTTCTGGGGCTGTGGCTTCAGAAACAAAGTCTCCCCATGTCTCCTGTGCTCATTCTGTCTAAAGAGTCATCCATGTAACAATCCTGGCGACACCTGGTCCTGTGTCTAGGACTTGAACTCTCTTCATCAACTAGTTCATCTTGGCCCCCAGCAGCTCTGAGATGTGGGTAATATTACTGTTCTCATTTCATGGATAAGGAAACTAAGGCACAGACAGGTGTATCCACAGGTCCTGGGGCTAATGGCTGAGGCAGGATTTGGGACCAGGTGACCTGGCTTCAGGGTCCCAACTATAACCATAATCTTAAAACCAATTTTTTTTTTAAGGAGAGAAATCCCTTATCGAAATAAAATTTTAGTCATTCAGAAGATGTCAATAAACAATTATAGGTCAATCTGTTATGGTTTGTAGATTTAGAATTCATTTTGTCTGCCTCAGGAGACAGTTCCTAACAGCTTCCTCTGAACTAGTACTTCTGTCAGGTATGTTTGGATCATCTTGCCTCAGATCAGGAACTTGGGTCCTACCCGCCCATCCCCCAAATGATATAAATATAAATACCTTGTCAGAGTCAAAGTTCCTGTTGGCCTTCTCCTTGACCATGTGAGTCTCCAAGTTTGTCTGCTCAGTCCAGGCTGAGCTGACCATCTCGTCTCTCCCAAACCCCTAAGGAACCTGACTTCCTGCTAGTTTAGAATACCTCTGAGCCAGCACCCAGTAACATCCCACACCTGCCTGTACCCAATCCCTTCCTCTACTCCCACCACTGCAGCTTTGAAAAACATATTTTTCCTTAATACAAAGTATGTAATTTCCTTGGAAGAAATAAAGAGATACTTCATTTCCCAGTAGCAGTTTAGTTTCAGTGGTTTGACTTATTACCACAAGCTACAAATACATGCAGAAAATAGGCTGAGCTCGACAGTGGCCAGTCCCATTGGAGTACATAAAAATTAGAACATAAGGTGCCCAGGAAAACAATTCCTTTAAAAACAATTACTATCTTGACCATGTGTAATCTTTCTTAAACCACAGAGGTGTAAGAAGTTAAAACTGGGCAAGATGATGGAGAATTCCTAGTTGTCATTGGCTTGATTCATGCTAAGAAGTGAGGGGTTTCACCCACCTTTGCTTATACACTATTAGTGCAAATGTCAATACAGTAAAAAAAAAAAAAAAAGGCAAATGATAACTTAATATTCTAAAACTAGTTTTAACATAGTAGATTCCCTAAAGGGACTTCAGGGCACAAAATTTGAGCACTACTCTCTTAGACAAATCATTCAAGCAGGTTATTAAACTGAGAAGTAGTGGTGATAGTTCAACCTACCCTGATGCCACTAAGGTTGTCAGGAAGTTTAAGTAATATTTTAAAGTGCTAAGGAAAATGGTAATTATAATATTATTTCTGGGAAAGACAGAAGTAACATGGCTTAATGGCTTGTTTGTTGGGAGACTTATGTTCAAGTCCCTGTTAGGCCCAGAATTAATATGACCTTTGACAATTCCTAAACATCTCTAAGATTTCATTCCTCATATTCAAAATGAGGGAGAGAAACTAGATTACTTCAAATTTTTGAGTGCTTTAAACTGATAGGATTATAAGCCCTTCCCTCTTTGTTTTAATATCTTTACCTAAGTAAGATCAAAATGGATTCAGCCATGGAGGTGGGTCTAGGTGTTTTATTATTTTTCATTTTAAACTTAGAAATAAATACAGTTCTATTGCTGTTGGCATGGTTTGTGTTTCCTATTTCAAGTGAGGCATGTGGAGGATTCTGTTAGCCATAATAGAGTATCACAGGGTCCAGTAGCCTTAAACAAGTACAAATGGACACAATTTATGGAATAGCAGCTTTCCTACATTGTATAACAGTCAGCACAGGACATGATCCCTGAAAGAAGATGACAAACAAGGTGAGCCCTAGAGAAATTTTCTAGGCCACAGAACAGGGATGCGGGACCCAAAAAGAGCCTGGTGCTCTTCATGAGTTGAGGAGAATTCAAAATTTTGGGGAGCCAAGGTGGTTAGCATTCACAAGATAGGGTGCCATAGAGGAGAGAGCTGGACAGAGGGAAAGCTCCAGAGATATGAAGTGGTCCTTGAGCCTTTGATAAGTACATGCAAGAGAGCAAACCACTGTGGATGGGGAAAGAAACACCCAAAGGAGCAGGCAGAACAGTCCACACAGCTCATGTGGAGCCAGAAGCAGCCTGAGTGGAAAGGTCTCTTTACACACACAACACCAAGGAGAGGAGCTCAGTAGAGGAGCCAAAATAGCTCTAGACATAAGCTCATTGTGGACCCACCAGCAAGGTTTAAAATGTATGGTAACAGTAGAACACAGACCAGGAGGAGAGAAATGGAAGTATATTCTTGTAAGGGTTTAATACTTGATACATTATACTAGTAGCAAAGTGAGTTAGTGTTACTTGACTAGACTGTGATAAATTAAAGATATATATTATCAGCCCTAGAGCTATCACTAAAAATCAAATGATATATGTAATAAGCCTTTAAAGGAGAGAAAATGCAATATTAGAAAAGTAGTTAACTCCCCAAAAAAGTCACCAAATAGGAGAAAAGTAATGAAAACCAAAATGTACAAATAGAAAAGAGTCAGGTGGTCTAAATTCTAAAGACTCCAATTAAAAGGCAGAGATGATCAGATTGGGTAAAAAAGCAAGTCCATTTTACTATACGTTATCTATAAGAAAACCACTTTAAATATAAAAATGTGACTAGAGTACAAGTCAAAGAATAGAAATATATATACTCTTGAATATTACTCTAAAAAATAGTTATATTAATATTGGATGAGGGAGTTGTAGAGAAACAAAACATAGAGGAATCCCATTAATTTTTTATTTAAGGTTTATATAATCCAAGTATCTTTTAAAAATAAGAAATACATCTTTAAAAATATCAAAAGAAAAAAGTTTCAGTGTAAGGAGTATTACCAGGATTAAAGTAGACCATTTCACAGTGAAAAGGAGGTGATATCATCAAGAGGACATAATCCTAAATAGTTACATACCAAATAACAATGTTTCAAAATACATGAAGCAAAAATTGCTAGAACTAAAAGTAAAATTCGCCAGACTCTCATTGCAGTTGGAAATTTCAGCATCTCCATTATCTCCATTTGATGATTGAAGGAACAAGTAGAAGAACCCAACACGGATATAGAACTTTACCTAATTGTGACTTGTAGGATACTCCTCTCAACCACAGCAGAATACACATTCTTTTCAAGCATAGTTGGAGTATTTAGCAAGATAGAGCGTATCCACCATTAAACAAGTCTCAATGAATTGAAAAGATGGAAAACATACAGAGTATGTTCACTGACCATAATGGAATTAAATTCAATATCAATAACATCAAGAAATCTGGGAAACCTCCAAATACCTAGAAACTAAACATCACACTTTGAAATAACCCATGGGCCAAGTGAGGACTACAGATTCATATCTTGCTGGGTTTACTTCTCTCTCTTCCAAATTTTAGTTTTGCCTAAATAAAATTGTATCAAAGCTGTCAGAAGCCAAGGAGTTAACTTTAGCCAATGCTTAGAGGGCTAGGCAGACTGGTTTTGGCAGTGGAGCTGTTTGTTAATTGCCTGAAGAATGCAGCAAAGACCTGTCTGCCAGAAACGCACCACCCTGGCAGAGTGGAAGAGACTGGGGCAGAGTCCTAGGTCCTGGAAAGGGGCTTCTTATCTGGGTTAGAGACTTAAGGCTGATAGTGATATGATGTCGAGGAGAAGATCAGAACTGAACTCAGGCAATAAGGGGGTTGAGGGTGGAGCTCAAAACCCAATGGTGGCATCCAGAGGATGACAGAAGGTTGAGAGAAAGGTCTGATGGAGGAGGTGGTTAGCCTGGGGGACAAGAGTCTTTCATTGTATTCCTTAGTCTATCCCAGCAGCCATGTCATGGTTTCTAATTCACAGCAGGAGAGAAATTAAATTGTTCAAAACCATGGAGAGGACTAGGGTGTGCCATTACATACATTAGTTTTTGAAAATACAACTTTAAATGATGGCTCAATAGTCTCATGTACAGATGTACTATTATTTATTTACCCATGATCTTAGTTTTGAATATTAAATGCTGTTCTGTTTCTCTCCATTGTAAACAACACCTTGAAAAATATGTTATACCTAAGTCTCCATCTTCATTTCCAATTTTTTGTTTTCAATCAATTTCTAAGAGTTCCATTACAGGGCCCAAATATAAGAGCATTTTAAAATCTCTTCAGAAAAGTTGTCCCCTTATTGGCAGGGAAGGAGAATTCCTGTTCCACTGATCCTTTTCCAACAATGGCTATAATTATTTTCTTTGGTGGGTTAATTGGATCTGAAATTTTAAATTAGTGCCTTGCATTTTTTGGGTTACTGTTGAAATTAATGAGGTTGAACACTTTCATGTTTAGTTTAATTTCTTCTGAATGAATAGCCTTTACATGCCATTTCCCTAAGGTTCTCCATCACTTTCTTTTCAGCTTGGCCACATCTTAACTAAAAATAACATCTTCAAGAGGTTCCATTTACAGCAGGTCCACAGGAAGTTGGATTAAGATTCAGAACCTGCCTATGTCAGGGGACACCCTTCAGTCTTCGCCAGTGACCCATTCAGGGGGAGGTCTAGAGCCAGGCAAAGGGTCTACCTACAGCAGGGTCTCCCTGAGGCCCATCCCCAGTGCAGGGCACACAGCAGAAGTGAGAAGGTGGGCTTCTCACCTGGACTCCCCCACCAGGGAGGCCTGTGAATTGAGGGGACGTCTTCCAATCTGGGCCTCAGGGTCCTGGACTGCAAATTAAGGGGTGGGAAGGGGCCTCTGAGACCCTGACTAATCTAAAATTCAGGGACTATAGACAGTCCTGGTCACTGCTCTAGGGGTGTGGACCTTTTAAAGCCTAACTCGGAACAGAACACTTTCCTGTGCAAAGCCCAGCAATGGCTCCCTATTTCATGGCAGTAAGAACCCAACCCTACAGCACTTGCCTCAGAGGCTGCCATGGCCCCATGCTGACCCTGGCAGGCTCACCCAGGCTCCCTGCTCTCCCCAGACCCACTTGGGAAACAGCGTCACCTCCCTCCAGGCTCTGTTGAAATCCTATCTTCTTCAGGAGGCCTTTCTGTCCAACTTATTCATACTGTGGCTTGAACTCCCCATCCCTGCACTCAGATCCCTCTTTCTTTCCTTGTTTTCTTTTCTTCACAGTCCTCATTCTCTCATAACACATGATATAATATTCTCATTTATTTTGGTTATTCTTTATTGTCTGTCACCAAAGACAAAAATGTAGGCTGGACAAGGGGGGGGGGCATCTCTCCTTTGTTCACTGCTGTCTCCCAAGCCTAGCACATAGTAGGAGATCACTGTATATTTCTTGAATAGATGGATGGTTTAACAAATGAATGAACAAATATGTGGGTCCTTGAAATCTAAAAGTAGTAAGATAGGTATGAATGAATTTGGAATGACACCGTTTTCCACATTTGCTAGTTTTCCCTCCCTCCTTTCCTGGCTGCTAGGTGGGGGAAGGGGCATAAGGACATCAGGAAAACTGGGCAGCTGAGGTGAAATCACCAGCTTCTAAAGTTCATGGGTTTGTGGTTTGACTTTTTCTTTCTTTTTCATTTCTAAGAGGAAAACAATAAGCTCTGATTTGGGGGAAATTCAAGCCAGATTTGATCTGAATCCTCAGGATTTTTCTTCTTTGATCCTCCTCTCTTGAGTGTTTAGCAAGGGAGGGGCTGAGGCTGAGCAGGGGCAATGAGAGGAAGGAAGAGATGTGGACAGAGGTGGACAAAGGGAGGGAGACCACAAGCTTCACTGAATCAAAATCATTTCCACACGCTGGGTGTCTACTAAACTAAAACAGCCAAATGGTAGGCCCTGTGGGAGCCTCTAATCCCTTATGGGATTTCTCCCTTGAAGGTAGGGAGATGGGGAGAAGGAAGGCAGCAGGAGCTGTGCTTTCTTGTTTGAGGCTGGCCTTGGGGAGCAGCTGGATCTTGACAATCACCAGGTATTCCTGGGGACAGAAGGGAGGACAGGAACTAGATGAAGCCTGAGTGGACTTGTTGGGGTGACAGGGCAGAGGCTGGGTCTTTGCTCACATGGGGCCCCCTCCTCACCTCCACCCCATCCATGTCCCAATATCTACTCAGAATCGGGTTCACATAGCACCTCCTCCAGAAAATTGGCCTTGGTGTCACCCCCATACCCCTACTCTCCATTCCAACAGGTCTCCCCAGTCTCTGAGACAGAGGCTCTCCCCATAAATCTAAAAGGAGGATGGAGCCAGGGAATGTCCTCCCCAGGTGGGTCTCTCATTTCCACCACACACACCCACACAAGAAGTAACATGGCTGCCCGCCTTCTTCCACTTTTGAAAGTGGATCAGTCTCCCTTTTAGGGTAGACAAGGTGTGTCAGAAAGGGACCCCTAGTTACTTACCAGCCATCCCCATTCCCTCTTCCTGAACTACCATGAGGGCTCATCAGGGGGCAGGGCAGCCCACACACCAGAACCTGGACCTGTGCAGGGTTCTGGGCCCCAGAGGAGGGGGACCTGGGGGAGAGGCTGAGGGACCTCCAAACCCAAACCTCTCTGATGACAGTGGAGAGACAATCGACCATAATATGGACTACTCGGTCACTTGTGGGTTGCCTGACCTAGGATGGGCCCTACTTCACTCTCCCTCATGGTCTTGTCTGAGAAGCTGTGCCCAGCTCAGCCCACACCTCACACACTTTAACAGCCATGTCACTCTGCTGCCTCAGCAGGAGACCCAAACTGCAGGCTATTCCCAGCCTCCACATACTAGTCTGTAAGAAGGCCAATGCACCCCAGCTCCCAGGGCACCTGTGAGGCTCTCAGGAGATGTGGTGTGCCCACTGCTGAGTGCTCAGGGCTTGGGGAGGGGACTCTCCTCCCAAAGCTCAGGCAGCTCAAGAAACCATGGAAACATCACCTTAAATCATCCTGCCCAGGCACATTCATCCTTTCTAATCCCCAAAACAGACTCAACTGTTTCTCCAATTTTCCAAAAGGCAAACAAAACAGCACAGATTATTCAAATCACATGACCAAGGTCTCTTTGTTAATGAAAAGAATTAAAAAAAATAACTTGATATATTCACAGCTCATAAAACTGTACCCATGTTCTATTTTTTACCTTGAGCATTGATATAGGCCTTCTCTGCCTTTGCTATAAAATTATTACAGTAGTCCTGTCAACTATAGTCTATAAGTGACATTAGTTATATTTTTCCCCATGTATCACTATATTCTTAACACTTTGTAGTAGAGTAACATTCTTGTATTTGTATTAACCACAATTCTCATCTACAACTAAAATCATTATATTATACAATCCCTAGTTTATCCTTCAGCAGTCTTTCAGTTAACATTAAGCTCCAGAGATGACCCCTTTCAGTCACAACATTTATAAACCTGCAGTGTTAGTTATACTCATTTTAATGTTTTACCATCAAGTCTACCTCAGTTCACATATTTACAACCCCCCTTATTAAACATTCTACATACATTTAGCATCAGATGACCACCTGAATGTCCCTCAAATACTTCTCTTGTGCCTCCATGCCAAAGAGGGCCACCACTAAGTAGCCAGCTGTCTAAGAAAGAAACCTGGGAACATCGTCTTTTTCTCCTCTGTCCTCTTACTCCCAAATCCAGCCAGTCATTTTTTCTGCAGATTTCACCACCAGAATCCCTCCCTGGTCTATCTTCCTTGGTCCATGCCCATTACCACTTCCCAGTATTGGCCTCATCCTCACTCCTGTGGACCTCTGTGCTCACTTCCTAGATATTCTCCTTAATTCCACTCTTGCCCACTGAGATTCATCCATACCAGGCACCTGAATTGTCTGTTAATCTGCACAGCTCAACAGGTACCCCTGCCTCATTTACCATCACTCACTTTGAAGTCTCTTAGTGATATAAACTCATTTGTCTTTACCTTTCCCCACTTTTGGTCAAGGTCTTTTTTGTAGTTGCATTGTTAATTGGTGCTTGGTAGTGATCCATTGGTGCCAGGGAGGCTCACCCCCAGGAGTCATGTCCCACCTTGAGGGAAGGTAGTGCATTCGTACGCTGAGTCTGGCTTACAGAGAGGCCACATTTGAGCAACAAAGAGGCCCTCAGGAGGTAACTTTTATATAACAAATAATACTACACTGAGTTTCGATTTCACAAGAAAAGGTTCTTTAGTACAATCATCATTATCAAAGGTAAGACACAGTAGTCCATCCTCCTTAACCAAGCACCACCCCTGTCTCAGGGGTTCTTACTGTCCCATTAGAGAATGTAGCAGTATTTCCCAGTGTGGCAATTGGATGTTCTTTCAGTTATTGTTTAGATCTCCACAGACTGTGATAATGCCCCTTGAACACCTGAGCACATTCAAATGCCTTAACACCATGCTCCAGGTGAACCCCCTCACATGCATTCCACCATCACTGCCCTACCACAACTGTGATCCTTTTGTGATCCAAAACCTGTCCAAAGATGAAGCCAAGAAAATAACTAAATAAAAGGAATAAGAAAATGAAATAATAATGAGAGTTTTAGAAATAACACAAAATCCAAAATTTGTTTAAAAAATAAAAAGAAATTTAAATAATAAAAAGTGTATATTTTTAGACATTCTGTCTTTCAGCACTGTAAGATCTCTTATCTTATATGTACAGTCACATTTTCTTCCATATAGTCCCCCAGTGACTTTTTACTTTTTCACTTTATCTTGAAAGAAGCTTTTAGCTACAGAAAAGTCATGTATAGAGTATAGGGGATTCTTATATACCCAACGCCCTTCCCATTTTCCCTTCCCCCCATTAAAACATTTTAGATGTCAATGGTACATTTTTTGCAATTGATGTACAAATATTGAAGCATTGCTTTTAACCATGGCCCATGGTTTACATTAAGATTTACATTTTGGACTGTACACTTTTATGAATTTTGATGAAATTTGTAAACTACAGTGTAAACCATTATCCATGTGGTGCATCAGTGCTCCAAACTGTATTCACCAAATGCAATGAATGTGCCATGATGATGAAAGAGGTTGTTGATGTGGGAGGAGTGGGCTGAGTGGGGTGGGGGGTATATGGATAACTCATATTTTTTTAATGTATCATTTAAAAAAACAAGAAGGAAAATTAATTAATTATTTATTTAAATGTCCTGTATCCATTATTGCAAGATCATGTAGAACAATTCCAATACTGCAATAATGCCCTATGAAGACTCTATTCTAGGCTTCCCTCCATCTCTCCTCAGGCATTATGGTAACCACTAAGTCTCACTTTTTGAAGAACAAATTTCATCATTACTTGCAATAATATCAAGGGCTTGAAATATTGGTCTGTCTTTTAGTAGTCACTGCCTATGTTCTCAGGGGACTCTTGCCCCTCTACTTGGGAACTTTGCATGACTATCCAGGATGGGAATTCAATATTTTCCAGTTTATTGTCTGGGGAGCTGCCCAATGGTACAACACAGTATGACAAGATGAACACTTACATATTCCATAGAAACCTCCCCCAGGTGCACCCTGTCTTGTATGCACCCCCACATCCAACACCCTATACCAGTAATTCTCCCTTGAATATTTGCCAAAACATTCCCAACATTGTAGTTTAAACCACAGATCTTCAAATCCCCAGAGTTAACCTGCTCCTCCCCCTGTGTTCAACTGATTGGGTGGGACTCCTCTCATGGTTGAAGGCAACCTCTTCAGTTATTTGTAGATGTAACCAGCCCTAGATGCAATCAAGTGATAGCTTAAATACTCAAAATACTCTAACAAGCAGGCCAGGGCTTTCTTGACTGCACAACAGCACAGCATAAGCTAGCTAAGTCCTCACATGAGCTGAACCACCACAGGCACCTATGCACAGAAGGGGAGACTGAGGCCCAGGGTGGGAAGGAGGGACTTGTCCAAGATCCACAGTGGCTCCTCTCTTGGGAATGAACTTGTGGCTTCAGAGGGTCTAGCTAGCATTCTGTCTGCATCACAGCAGGGTGCTCATGGTTGGACTCTTCCAGAAGTGGGCAAATTAGAGAAAATTCATTTCATAGAACTTTCGAGGATCCCACGGGGAAAAGCAGGAACCTGACCTCGATGCTTCTGTGCAGCACTGTCCACTTTTCCCTTGGGAGACAAGGTGAGTGCCCATGAGTCTTAGAGTAGCATTCAGTGTCCTCATGGCCTGTTCCTGCACAGCACACATGCCATCCTCAAGGTATATGTGATTTCCACATTCCTCCTTCCTCCCATTCATCAACAATCATTCTATTACATCCCCAACCTGAACCAGAGAAAACTGGAGATTCAAGTCTGAGACTCATGGAGCATGTGCCCTGGCCCTTTTCCTCTATGTTGTGAGGCCCTGTGTGACCATTTTCTCTGCTAGTCTAAGGATAAATATATGTTCATCTGTCCTGGACCATCCATGGATTGCTCCTTCTTGACCTTCAACTTGAGCTCTGTGTTCTCAGCACCTGGCACCACATCTGGCACAGAACTGATCTGAGGAATATTTCTTGACTGAACAGTTATAGACTTTTCTGCTTTAGAAAAAATAGAGAATACATTCCTACACATGTGGCTTCTCCTTGCAAGAAATGGACCAATATTGATACAATTTTTGTAACCAAAACCCATAGTTCACATGAGGGTTCACTCTTTATGTGAACAGTTACAGGTTTTGACAAATGCATCATGCCATGTATCCAGCAATCCATGATCCTACAGAATAATTGTACTGCCCTAATAATGTACTGTGCTCCCCCAGTCATCCCACCCACCCAGCCTCCCAAAACCACAGGATCTCTTTACTGTCTCTATAGTTCTGCTTTTTCCACAGGGTCATGTAGTTGGAATCACACAGAACTGAGCCTTTGCACACTAACTACCAATTACTTGCATTTAGCAACAGGCCTTGAAGTTTCCTTCATGATTTTTGTTGCTTGATACCTCATTTCTTTTGTGTGTGTGTGTGTGTCTTTATTTTTTAATATTACTTTCAGAAAATATGAGGTCCCCATATACCCCCATCTCCCTTACCACCCTCCTTCCCCCATAGCAACAATCTTTTTAATGCTAAAATACATGCCATTGTAGGGCTGTGTAGTTTGTTTATCCATTTACTATGATTGGGCATCTTGGTCACTTCCACTTTTTGGCAGTAATAAATAAAGCCACTGTAAACATTCCTGTGCAGGTTTTGGCATGGATATGATTTTCAACTCTTTGAGGAAATAGCTTGGAGTGTGAATGCTGGGTCCCATGGTAAACCTCTACCCAGCTTTATAAGAAACTTACAAACTGTATTCCAAAGTGACTGAACCATTTTGCATCCCTACCAGCAACGAATGATTACTCATGTATCACCACATCATCACCAGCATTTGTTGTTGAAGTTCTGGATTTCACCCCATCGCCTGGAGTATATATTGGGATTGAACTGCTTTAATCTGCAAACCCTTAGTGATATATGATGTTAAACATCTTTTCTTACACATTTACCATCTACACACCTTCTTTGTTGAAGGGTCTGTTTAGTTGTTTTGCTGTTTTCTAATTTCAGTGTTTTCCTATTATTGAGTTTTAAGGGTTCTTTGGATATTTTGGTCTTTGCAGCTATTTTTACATCTGTTTCAAATATTTCAGTAAAGACAAGGGTCCCACATGGCAACATCTGGCACTGCAGTCATGTCAGATGAAGCAACCCCAGAGCAATCCTGGGAAGGTAAAGCCTTGTCTGACACACTCTCTGGATTTTGGGGTTCAGTGCACAGGTTGGCATGCTCCCTGTGGAACATTATCACACCAACTCTGTGCTAGTCAGCTTTTGTCACATCCTGATGAAAGGCCACAGAGAGAGGAACCTGAGTGGTGAATACTGGCGCCTAAATTAATCAGCAGATATTTTTTCATGTGTAATGCTATACTGGGATTGGGCAGCAGGGACACTGAGGTGGCCAAGGTACACTACCTTTGTGCCCTTGCTCTCCCACACCTGCGCTGGGGAGCCCTTCTCCCCATGAGCTCAGGACAATGAGCACCCAGACAGGCAGGCCATGGGAGCCTCCAGACCATGTGTCCTTGTCCTGGTAACTGGCTACACCCATCTGCTGGCCGAGTCCTCCCTCTCCATTTGCCTGAGTCCCAGCTGCTGTAACAGGCCCCATGCCAGGCACCCTCCTAGTGGAGCTCAGAACAAACTCTCCATCCATGGCATCACCTCTAGCTACCTTCGGGCTCCTGAATGTCCAGCCCCAGCCCACACTGCATGGGTAGGCACCCTCATCTCCTGGAAGCCCACCCAGTAGCCTGTTGTCAGAGTGTGGGCACACCACCAATCTAGGCTGTCTTCATCACTGTCCTGGAATGCAGCAGATGCCCAGCTCTGTGGGTTAATCTCACATCCCTGGGGACCCCTCATTTCCCCAGACAACCCTGTCCAGGCCCTCCTGCCACACCAAAGTCTTTCTGGGTAGCTCTGACCACAGCCTCTTTGATTGGGCAGAGGCTCACTGTGTTACCCTGGTCTCTCTGTGCTGACTCATCCTGGGACCCTGTGTCTCTGCAAGGCCCCGGATGAGGTGGCTTTTGCTGCAGAGCCTAATCAATGAGCCAGACTCATCAGCCCAGCACATCCACATAGGGCCATGGGTCCAAATCTCCCTGGGTTTTGCTGATGAGCCTGGAGACCTGACTCTGACCCCTGAGAAGGGCTCCTTGACCAGGCCAGGCTGTCTGGCCTGAGAGAAGGACCATGCTCAAGAGCAGCTTTCCCTGCCATGTGAGGAGCAGTAGCATGGGAGGTTCAGGTGGCAGGCAGCGCTTGTCCCTCAGGAGACAGCTTACCTGGTGGAGTGTCAGGATGGTTTCACAGCCTTGGGGAAAACAAAATAAACTCAAGAAATGTCCTGTACTCTCCATAGTGTGAAGGCAGCCTTGGGGACTGAATTGTTAAGAAGCACTTGGTCTGGCTACCAGATAGAGCTTTCTGTCTCTGAGGAAGGTTGGCATTGTAATGCCTGAGATCTTAACTGTCAGGACAGATTTCCCCTGAAAGTAAGTGTGGCCTTCCATTGACAAGGTCCTCCTTACTGCTCCTTTCAAAGTCTCAGGGCTGGTAGGAGAGGAGTAATCTGTGATCCTGGCCACCAACTTGGGAGTACAAAAAGGCATGAACTGAGCCATATCTCCCCATGGCCAATGGTCAGACTGGGCTGGGTGTGAGCACGAAGCAGCAGCACAGGTTCTCAGGGATGAGGCGGGCTCAGCAAGATAGCAGCCTCCAGAGGGAAGCCAGGATGGGTGGGAACACACTCCAGGTGGGGAGCTACAGGAGCACAATCATGGGAACAGGGAGGCCCAGGAGAGGACTGAGGGGTGAGAGCCATCTGGTGTCGGGGTGCAGGGACTTCGTTGGTTAGGAGGGCCCAGCTGCCAGGTCCTGAGGCCTAGGATTTGCCTTTTATGTAGAGAGCCCAACACTTACCAAATGTTTTTTTTTTCAGCAGGTTCCTGGGATTGAAACCAGGACCTCTTCATGGGCATCAGGTGGTCACCCACTGAGCTACACTCACTCAATGTCTGACTTTTCGAAATCCCTCGAGCAGCCCGTGAAAGGGCCCCGGAAGCCAAGAGCAGGGCAGAGGTAAGACTCTGCCCACTTCAACCATTGCAGAGCATTGAAATTCCAGCATCTTTATTGAGCACTGATGGTAAACTAGTCCTTTCTTAACCATTATAATCCTGCCTTTATAAAGTTAGAAAACTGGTGCTCAGAGTGTTCAAACCCTCAACATACCACTTTTTAGCGGTGAGACCTTGGTCAAGTTCCTTTATCTCTCTGTACTTCAGCTTCTTTACTTATATTAAAAGAGGGCAATACACTCTGGCTTTCAAATTGTTTTGAGGATGAAGGAATTTCAAGCACTCTAACGCTAGTGCCTGACTTATCCTAAACTCCCAATAAGTTTCAGTGATTGGTATCTGTATTGCGATATTTTGTGATGACTTGTGCAGGGTCTGTCTGCCCATCTCTAAGCTGTCAGCTCCATGGAGAAAGAACCTTCTCCAATTTTTCTCCCCATCTCTGGGCTGTAACATGGTGGGCCCCTGGAAGGAAAAAAGAAATGAGGCAATGATGGATGAGTTGCTTAGCCATAACTTCACTTACTGATAACAATCATGGTGGAGGGGCCAATAGACCTGAAGTCAGAAGCACTTGGTTCTAGTCCCTTCCCTACCACTATCTTGGATCAATTTACTCTAAACAAGATCTAAGGCTACCACTGCCACCAAGCCTCCACATTTGCCTTCAGCCAAGCCTGACCAAGCTCCAGCTCCATGTAGGCACATCTGCCTGGATGCAGGATGGCTCCCAAGACCTGGCCCTGCCACCATCAGTGGCCTCATTTGGTGTTCTTGCAGCAGTCATCCTAAACACCTCTCCCCAATGGCTTCTGAGCTCCCCAAGGGCATGATCCAGTCCCACTCAGCACTGAATCCCAGTGCCCAGTGTGTGCCTTGTGCACACAAGGGCTAGGCGGGGTTCGAATGTATAAAGCATGTCTACCCCTTGGAAGTCCACAAGAAGGAGTGAGAAGAGGAAAAGAGCTGGCTGTGATTTAAGGGCATGAATATTATAATAAATGGACCTGAAATGTTCTATGGAAACTTGGAGGAGGGAACTATTCATCTGCCTGGGGAATGCCAGGGAAGACTCCTTAGAAAAGGCGACAAATGAGCTTTGTTCCATAGGATGTGCCAGAGGGCACATCTTATGCCTGATGGATGGAAGACAATGCAATCCTTCAGCACTGACATTCAGAGACTCTGGAAGTTTGAGATCTTATTAGGCAAGACACATAGCAAGGAGGAAGCTCATCTCAGTGCCATTGACTTCTCTTTCATCCAGGGATCCAGCCAAGGGCAGACATAGTGGATGAGGACAAGTGTGATGACATTTCAAGGAACTGATTAAATCTCAGGAGGTGGAGAGCCAGGAGTACCTGTTCTTCTGTGTCCCAAGCTGACTCCTCCTGTGCCCAGGATTAGACATGGCACTAGGGGTGTTGCAGAGACCCTGGGAACCTCCAGGATGCAGGCATCCCTTGAATCACAACTCCTGAACCTCAGACGCCACCATTGTCTTATTGTCAGCAATGGTTTTTGGGAGATGCACAGGTAAGATCACTTGGAAATCACATGCACCTATGAACATGGGTTCAAACAGTCTGTGGGCGCCCACTCTTGGCCAAGTTCTGTGTTGCTCAGTAATTCCGTTCAAGAAGCAGGGGCCCAGGCAAACTAGTTCTTGGAGCCCTGGGGTAAGAATAGAGCAGATGACAGTGAGGCAAGGAGACTGGTGCCTGGCTGCTCTCTTTTTCTCTGACTCCCATGGACACCAGCTCAGCTCCTCTCAGGCCCCACTTTCTGCTCCCTGCCTCGTTGTGCCTTTTCTCTCTGTGGGCTGACTTTCTCAGCTTACTTCTGGGTCAGCTCCCACATCCCTTCAGCTTGAAGGCCATGTTTATTAGACAAGCCCTTCCTTTAGGTGCTTAAAAATGTTACATTTCAATGTAATTAAATTGCAATGTAAGTTACCTTCCTCCCCCTTTTAAGGGACACAGGGCCTTTCTCCTGGGGCCCTTCTGCAAACAACCACCCATCACCCCCAGGATGCCTTGGTGGCTCCCAGACATGAGCAGGAAAAACTTGGATGGGCTTTGGCCAGCAGAGGGAGCTCTAGGGCCATGCCATCAGGGTTTTTCCCTGCAGGCCAAGGGGCTGCCTTGGTGGGACTCCTGATTCCAATTAGCTCCCTGATGCCCCCACCTGATATTTCTTGCCAACAGTGACTTCTTGATGTGGCCACTAGGTTATTTCATTCTTCCTGGCCTCACAATGGACCTGAAATGGCTTCGCTTTTTTAAACATGGGATAGAAGAAGGCATGGTAAAAACGGAAATCATCTACATTAAATTTGGGTTCATTTAGCCACACTTGCCTGGGAGCCACACTCCTGGATTTCTACAGTGGTAGAAGGAAAATGGAGCTTGGGGCTTAGAAGCCCACGTTCCCATGGCAGCTCCTCTCCTCTCTGCTGAGACTCTGATGTGTCTCTTTCACTCCCTGGGCCTCACATTTCTTCACAGGTAAGATGGGAAAGAAAATGTAGACTTTGTTATTTGCTAGGAGTAAGTGGGCTCTCTGGAAACAGCTTTTAAAAAAGCAATGTGTCAAAGTGAAGGTCTATCCAAATATTTTACACAGGGTTCATGGGTCAAATGAACAAAAAGGTTTACAGTAGCTTGAAAATTAAGATAGCAACAGTGCGATGTTTTCTTGAGAAGACAGAGGTTTCTTTAAAATGAGCTCTTGGCAAGGCTGGCTCCTTTCTGTCCATTTCCCATGGTCCTATGTGAGAGTGTGTGTAAACTTTCTTGTATTGGGGTGGTAATCAGCATATTTCATCCTAGCCTATCAGAATAGACAAAGACTCTAGACACACTGGGTGTTGTCAAAACAAAACTTGCCCCAGATTTGTGCAACAGGCAAGGATGAATTCATCATTACCACCCTGTTTGAGGAGAGACAGAACAAATTCCACTGAAGCACAGGCCAGCCTGCTCTGTGAGGCTGGGGGTGGGTGAGCAGAAACCCCAGGAAGACTGGATCAGGGGTCACACCTGGGGTGAGGGATTGACTGAGGCTGCTGCCAAGAGTACCCCAGTGTGGAGGGATTTCCTCAGCAGTGATGTGGCCTCCTGGGATTCTGGAGGCTGGAGGAGAGGAAGAGGCAGGGAAGGAACTGCCTGGTCAGGGGCCTCTCAGCCCAAGGGGAGCCTAAAGGCCTGAGTGAGGGGAAGTGGAGAGGGGAAGATCAGGGGCCAGTGTGAGCTTTAGTAATGTTAGGGCCTGAGAGTACCTTCTTTCATTTTTCTGAATTGTGGGTGTATTTTCTCTGTAGTTCCACAGCTACAGATTTAGTTTTGAGGTAGTCAGGACAGCCCTTTCACCAGCAAGCAACACAGAAACTGTGGGGACAGATGCAGTCCAGGGGAAAGATCAGAACCAGGGTCAGAGCCACTCACCTGGCCACTCCCCAATCCTCTAGTCTCTGAAAGCCCTTGAGCCTGTCTTAAGACCAGCAGTGAATGTGCAGGTGTTTGTCTATTTCACAAGCTGTCCAGGCCCACTCAGGGCAAACTATATTATGGACTTCGTGTATGGACTTTACCTCAGTCTTATTGAGATATAATTAACACACCAGGGAAATGGATGTGGCTCAACTGATAGAGAGTCTGTCTACTATACGGGAGGTCCACGGTTCCAACCCAGGGCCTCCTGGCCTGTGTGGTGAGCGGGACCACGTGCAGCACTGCTGCACAAGGAGTGCCATGCCATGCAGGGGTGTTCCCCACATAGGGAACCCCATGATCAATTAGTGCACCCTGTATTGAGCTGCCCCACGCAAAGAAAGTGCAGCCCACCCACGAGTGGGGCTGCACACAAGGAGAGCTGACGCAGCAAGATGACACAACAAAAAGAGACAGATTCCCAGTGCTGCCAAGAATGCAAGCAGTCACAGAACACACAACAAATGGCCACAGAGAGGAGAGGAGGGTGAAGGGGAGAGAAATAGAGAAATAAATAAAATAAATCTTTAAAAATAATTAACATACCATAACTTTAGCCTTTTAAAGTGCCATTGTCAGAGTATTTAGTATATTCAGAAGGTTGTAAAACCATAACGACTACCTAATTGTAGAAAAGTTTCATCAATTTCAAATGAAATCTTGGACCCAATAGCACTAACTTCCCCCCTACGACTCTCAACTCAACCCCTAGCAACCACTAATCTATCTTCTCTGTGTGGATTTGCCCAGTGTGGAACCTCATACCAATGGAATCCTGTAAGTGGCCACTAGTGTCCAGCTTCTTTCACTTACCATTATGTTCTTCAGGCCCCTCCCATTCCTGCATGTGTCTCTACTTCATTATGTCTTATGGCTGAGAATATTCCATTTGATGCATAAACTACATTCTCTGTAAGCCTTCATCATTTATGACCATTGGAGTTGTTTGTACTTTCTGGCTATTATAATACCAATTCTCCCATATTTGACCATAAGACCCTGCAGTTGTCTCCTTTCATGTTTGAAAACCTGTCCTGTGGGTTTGGGTACATTCCTTGCTCTCCAGGATGCAAGAATTGTCAGGGACCTCTCATGCACTTCCTGTCCAAGACCTGGACTCACACACACCTCCCAGGTGCCCTCTTCTCTTTTCATGGAAAATAACATTTAGAGACCAAAATCTGCACACGAGAGGAGGATTTTGCTACCAGATTTTCTTTACTTACAGGCCTGTTCAATAAAGAGAGCTAGAAACTCTTTTTTATTTATAGAGAAAGTGGGTTATTTCAGACATATATCAGGGACATATATCAGGGAAGTGTCTGCCTGGTCTGGCCCACTGAGGTTGGGGTGAGCAAAACTACTTGGCCAGGCAGACCTGGGAAGGGGAACCCTGAGCTGGCAGGCATCAGGGCCATTTAGAATTTCCCCTTTTGGAACTTGGGTCCCTTCTGCATACTCCCCAGAAGGGCTGAGAGCGCTGTCCTTCACCTTGGCATTCACAGGTGTGTTTTGCTTCAGGAGAAGATAATGGTGATGGGCTGAGGGATCCATAGTGTAGTAAACTTTTGCACTGTGTGGGATCTGCAGCACTGGGGGGTGGGATGGAAGGGGGGTCAGCTGTGCCCTGGAGGACCCCAGGACACCCCAACACTTGTGCCCACATGAGAGAAGGCCCCAGCCAGGGACCTCAATTCCCTATTCCAACTACAGGACCATAAAGGAGCCCTGGGAGTGACACCTGCCTGAAGGAAAGACTCTGCAGAGGTGCAGCTAACAATGAAGGACACTTATTTAAAGAGTGACTCTGACTCCTAACTGCCATCCTCAGAATGGAGCTGCCATGAGGTCATGTACTCTCACCACCATGCCCTGCCAGCTTCACTGCTCAGGATCTAGGGGCTGAAATTGACTTTCTAGAACCCAGTGCACATACACCACATCCAGCACTACCCAGGACAAGACCACTAAGGCCCAGCAAAGACCACCTGAGCCAGGCCTTCCGAGCGGGATCCTAAAGTATTTAGACTTTGACCCTATTTTCCATCTGTCTTCTTGGCCTAGAACAAGCTAGAAAGAAACACCAGACTGGAGTGACTACTCTGGCTTCAGTGACATGGCTACTCATCTCCTGTTTTAATTGCTCCAGTCCTCAGTCTTCCTGTTCTGTAGGACAGGTCCTTCTGCCCTATTTCACACCTCCCAGCTGCAATTTCTCATTTGAAAGATGGGAGAGAATTTTGAACCTCCTTCTAGGAAAGGTGGGAGTTATTTTACTTTGCCTGGGTTAATGGCTGGGAGAGGAGGATCAGCTCACTGAGAATAAGTTACCCTTACTGTGCACAGGCATGCTATGTGTGCATTCAGTGCTGAATTTTCTCTCCCCTATGGGGATAAGGAGCAGGCCCAGGAGTGTGATTAACTGATCTAAGGGCTCAGAGTCAGGAAGTCTGGCTCTGGGTCAGTGCTATTCTGGATTCTTTCACTTCCCCACTTCCTAGAATACTGAGGGGGCTCCCTCAAGCCTCCAAAGGGGATTGAGGAGACTTTGTCTAGTTTTCACTATCATAACAAGATGGTCTGTGCATGTTTGGCACTTGTGTCCATCAGTCATGGTGCTTTTGGAGGTGCAGTATCACAGAACACCCTTCAAGTTGAGCCCCTCTTCTTCACCATCTTGTGAAAAGCCCTTTCTTTGGGAACCTCATGGTGTTAGCTTTGATCTAGGTTCCCAATGCCTGGGTCACATCCAGGGAAGGGTACACAGGGAGATAGAGCAGGTAGGGAGAAGGTGCTGTGGGCCCTGTGGGCTGCCATCGGCACCTTGTTTTTGGACAGGGTGCCTTCTCACCCTGCTGTCAGGTATACTGGAACCAGTGGGCCTCGGATCTTTAGGCTGTGGACAGGGCTCATGCCTACCCCCTCCAACACCACCCTCTCCAACACTCCTCCTGACTTACTTCGATTGTCTGATATGATTTGCACCAGCTTGTAGTCTTCTGGCTTGTCTTGATGCAGGTTGTGTTCTTCCAGGGCCTTGCTGATCCCGGCAAGAGCCCTATCTTGGTTGGTCACCTGTGTTGGATCAGGGACAGACTCTCAGGGCCTGAGTCCTGGAGCCTGATCCCTCACAGTGCAGCTGCCAGAAATCCTATGGGCCAAGTCTATTCAGGGTGGGGTCTATAGGGGCCACATGCTCTTCCCTTGGACCCACAAGAGATCATGGAATGAGGCCAAGAACTCAGGGGCCAAAGAATGACCATGCAACAGACTGTGGGAACTGAGGAGTGAAATCTGGCCCTCACGCTCTCACTTCCTGCCTCCCAGTCATGGGAGATGGTGTTCCCCTGCCCTGCCCCTGACCCTCCAGGACCCCTCCAGGTAGCAGTCAACACCCAGGAAATAGTACACATCCAGTGTGAGCCCAAGTGTCAGAGAGGAGGAGGGGCTGGATGATACGCTACAGGTCAGCAGGACTGCCCTGGGCTCCAGGATGCAATTGTGGTCAGCAAGGTCTAGAATGCAGTTACCTTGAAATGAGGGCCAATCTGGAGGCAGGATCAGGACATGGGTCAGACAAGTGAGAGCTTAGTGAAACTACCCCTGCTCCTGGCCACAAGAGAGGAGCACCCAGGGTGGTTATGGAACAATGCTCCTAGGCCCAGTCTCTGTGCAGGGGGCCATGCGTGGCTCCATATGCACATCCCATCCAGCATCTACCCCTGCTCACACCTTCATGGCCACTGTCCTGGGGCAGACCCTGTTGTCCATGCTGGTCACAGCAGCAGCCCTAACTGGCTGGTATCTGCATGCATCAGCTCAACCTCGACTTTGAGGCCAAAAGTCACCTGCTATCCCTGTTCTCTTCTGACCCTTCAGTGGCTCTGTCTCCCCCCATGAGAAAGTCAAGCTCTGTCTAGCAGTCACAGGGCCTGATGTGGCCCACACCTCTTTGGACCCACCTCTTCCCCTTGGTTCCTGTTCCTTCAGGCCCTGGGCTCCTGGCTGATCCAGGGACTGCCCAGCACATGTCTTCCTTGGGCCTGGTGGGCTGTCCCCTCCCTGATACTCTCTGGGGCCACCTCAGCAAGCTCTTCCCAGGCTGTGCTCACTCCATGTGCCAGCCTCAGCCCCTATGTCCACTATTATTAGCCCTGACTGCCATTGAACTCACACTCTTCCTGCTTCTGCAGGTGGTTGTCTGTCTTTCACCATCCACCAGGAAGTCTGCTCCATGAAGGCAGGGAGGGAACATGTCCTTCCTTATGTGTCAACTGCCTGAACCACTGAGGGGCCCCAGGGGATTTCCACATGCCCAGTTCACCAGGATACTCTTGTACTTGACGTTGTCCTCATACAGGCTGACACGGACAATGCCACAGGGCCCCCCTTGCCATTTATAGAGCACGCATGAGTAACCATGCATGTGGTTGGTCTGCATGGCCCTGGGTTGGATGGAGGGAGATGAAGAAGGCATTCTTCCAGATGCTGATGTGACTACAGACATGTTCTGTGATGGGGAATACAAAGATAAGCAGAAGGTCTGAGAGCTGAGGGCAGCCCTGGGCTGCTCTAGAAGCTCCTGTCAGTTCTAGAAGTTCTTTAGCAGTCAACAATCATCAAGACCTTTGTGGATGAGGGTGGCAAACAGGCACAGGGAAGGTAGGGTGAGGGAAAGGCCAACACAGAGAGGAGGTGGGCATTCTCTTTAAATTCCTGGCCATCTTTGGAATCTGAGACATGGTCCAGGTGGATTTTACCTTAGAACTGGAGGCATCAGCTGTATGTATAGGACACGAGTCAGCTGCATCCCTGCTGCTGAAGCCTTGGCTCCACCTGTGCTGGACACTGGAGTGGATGGTGCTGACACCACTGGATTCAGGGACATGGCGGCTGGAAATGAGGGTCAACTTACTATGGGGGCTTCCCCCAGGATGCAAACAAATCCCTACACAGCTCCCACTGCACCCTGCTAAATGCTCTCACTACCTCAGAGATCATGCAGCATCATCCCATTTCACAGAATAGGAAACAGGCCCAGAGATGGGGCAACTTGCCCCAGTCACAGGGTTGTTTTGGTATAGAGCTGAGATGCTATGGCTAAATCATCAGTCTTCCCAAGCCCACGCTTAGCCTGATGGTTCCCTGAGTCCAAAGACAACCCACACTTAACGCCCAGGACAGGGAAATCACTTTTTGCTTAAAGCTTGATGCCTTCTGGTAGGTGTTTGGCTTTGAATCTCTTACTGGCCAACTGGGATGGGGGCTCTAGCTCCTGAGACAGGTGCTAGCTACAGCACAGAGTGGCAGCTGTGAGCTTCCCAGAGCCACACCTCATGTATCCCTCCCAGTGCCCACACAGCAACTGTCATTTACATGCCCCAGATGTCTTCAGGTACCAGGTCTTATGATGACCCAGGAGCCACCAGGACCATCCCGCTCCTACTATGGCCTGGTTCTGTCCTGGCCTCACTGGTCCTTCTCGCTGAGCTGCTCCATGGCCGCAAACCAGGCTCCAAATGATTCATGTGGCACAAAGGCCTCATAGCAGCAGCCCGCCTGGAGCTGCTGGAGCTCCTCCACCATCTGGTATTCCTGGGGCCAAGGAAAGGAAGATGTATCATCAAAACCTGGGTGGGCTTGCTGGTGGGACGGGGTCCAGGGGCTGGTTTTAGTCCTGTGGATCCCCCACCTCTTCACTCCCTTCCAGGCTCTGCCTGCCCTCAGGGCTGACTTCACACAGCTCATCCTCCTAGAAGTTGTTCTTCATCCCATGCACAACCCCACCCACTATCCCCCTCAATTTCAGAGGAAGCTATGAGCAGCCCTGGGGGGTCCTGCCCAGGAGGGTCTCTGTTTATCACCCTGACCCCACCCCAGCCCCACCCCTGTAGTGATGGCCACAGCTACTCACCTTCCTTTTTTTTTTCAAAATTGATCTTCCTTCCCTGGAAGGCAGAGAATTTGCATTCATCATAAAGGGGCTCCTAGCCATTGCCAAGCCCATTGCCCCTCTGCCCCTGTCATGCTTTACTACTGCAGGTTCAACATGCACTGGGCAGCCCAGACCACAGATGGACTCAGGCAAGCCCCTCGCTTCCTTTAGTGGGGACTGGGAGTGGTGACAGAGAGACCTTCCAGTCCAAGTTGTGATGAACCAATGGAGAGAAGGCCCCTTGGACCAGCCTCCATCTACTCTTCTGTAAGAAGTTCATGGCACCCCAGTTCCCAGGGCATCTGTGAGGCTCCCAGGAGACATGATGTGCTCACTGCTGAGAGCTCAGGGCTCACAGAAGGACCTGTCCACCCAAGCCTCAGGGCCCCTTTCCCACCCTATCCTGGCCCCCAAACAACTCACATCCAGATACTCTGGCATGGCATATTCCAACAGTAAAAATTTTGTGAGTAAAGTTCTCAGGCATGGGACCACACCTTGGATGTCACCCTGTGGCATTGGATAGGGTGGGGATGAGCACAGGCTCTCAGGTGCCCCCAAGACCCCACTTGGGAAACTCCTCAGTCTCAGACTCCAGGGACCACCCAGCCTTCCTCTAGGACACTTTGCTGTAACCCATAAGTTCCCCCTAAAGCCTCCAAAGACCCCAAATTCCTCTGCAGCCACCTCCCAGGACTGACTTTTCTTCAGTAACCATGTGTGCCCCTCCCCTACTCCAGCCACCCTGAGCCAGCTCCTCAAGGTTCTTGCTCTGACTGGCTGTAAGGAGGGAGGCCCCCAGGATTCCCACAGCTCACCACCCTAAGGTCAGGAGAAGGGACATTGAAGGGAGGCTTTCTAGGCTCAGTGGACTGGAGGGACAGGCTTGAGAGGGGCCCCCATCCTGATTTAGAGGCCACCTCACCCCAACTCCTTTGGCCTCAGGCACACTCACCCTCTCTTGCTGCTGGTGCTGCCTCTGGACTATTTGGGGATTTGTCTCCAGGGTGGAGAACTTAGAGATGGACTTCTGCCAGGGTGGAGAATGAGGTCAGTGAGGCCCTCCCCCTCACCCATTGTCCCGTGGGTCTTGAGCACCTGGGAATAGTTGACTGTGGGAAATCTGCGGCCACCACATGCACAATGTCCCCAGCATGACCTTGTGCATGCAGACTGCTCTCTTGAGCCCGTTTTCTCATCCTTGCTGTGAGGACACAGCACTGAGCCCTACAATGATCCCCTCCCCCTGCCCATGAGCCAAACATCCTTCTTCATCATCTTCCAGAATAGGCCAGGCTGGATGTTTTCACAGAAACTTTCAGTGAAAAACTAAACACCCCACCTCCTGAGCCCTGACCCCAGCCTCCTCTTTACCTTGATGATCAGCTCACTGCCATGGGAGAGGTTGTGCTCCTTCCAGTAAATCTCTGACAGAGTCAGAAAGAGGCAGAAGCTGTCCCTGGGGGAGGGCAAGAAGGAAGGAAAAGGTTGGAGTGGGGGGGAGGGAGTAAGGGCTGAACCACCTTCTTTTAGCTGCTTGGGCCTCGGACTTCCTGGGTGGGTGGTGTTGAAACTGGGTAAATCTGAGCACTGCAGGACAGTGTGGACTAGTGAGCTGAGCTCTCATGTGTGCACAGCGGGGACTCCCATCCCTTTCCATGAGCAGCTCTTTTTGCACATGCTTTTTTCATTTGGACAGAGTGTGTTGCTGAGAAACAAACACTTGACATGCTCCCATTTGGATCCACTCCATAAGGGATGGAGGAGGGAAGCAGTGTTGAGGCAAAACAGCTCACCTCAGGTGATATGGACACCTAGAGCCACAATCTGCCTGACCCTACCCAGGAGCTGCTGCCTCCCAGGCTCCCTAAGTGGCGATGTCCCCAGGTCCCTCGCCCAATCTTATGTCCCCTAGAGAGAAGCCTGCCCACCTGGAAACTTCCTCCCATGTCTTCAATAGACAGAGGAGTGGATAACTCTGGAGACCAGAGATGACGGCATAGAAGGACGATTGGTTATTGAGGATTCGGCACTCCTGGGAGGGAGAAAGATACACCATCTGAGTGTCCCCCTGCTCCAGCTTCAGCCCCCACAGCTGATATCCACTCCCAGACACTGAGGGAGGCCCTGAGGCACGTCATGGACACAGAACGACACCCACACCCATCCTGAAAAGGTAGCCTTGTTGGGAAGGGAGGATAGTGTAGGGCTGTGCTACAGGCCAGGGAGGGCCTGTGGTCCTGAGAGCCAATAAGTATAAAGTGGGGTTTCAGGACACCAGAGAGAGCCCCCTGAACATACCCTGGCCACCTCGATCCAGTGCTCCACCACCCTGGCCCTGGCTGGGTCCTTCATGCTCTGGTTCCCAACACAGGTGGACATGATGCAGTTTATCACCCTGTTGAAATGGGTGATAGTGGCATGGACGGTGGGTGCCATTTCTTCCTTACATTTTTTGTTCTGCTGGGACAAGATGGAGCCCAGGCAGTGATAGGGCACCACCTTCTTGAAGAGATCCTGGGGAGGAGGGAATGTCAGGAACCATGCCCAGCTCAGATCCCCTAGGCCCTCATGCCCCAGGCAAGGGTCCAGTGGTCTCAGGTGGGGCTTGGCAGGCTGAGGACAGGGTGTGTTCATTGTTCCCTGAGGGGACCTAGCACTCTAGAATCCTCGGCCCCAAGGTCTGCAGAGGAGAGAGCTCCATTTTCAAGTCCATCTCACAGCCCCCAGCCCCCAAGGGGCCTCAGACTTCCACAGGCCCAGGTAGCACCATCAACCCTCATTATAATGCATGCTTGGATGTCATGTGGTCAGGTGCATGGTCCCTGTGGGGACCCAAAGTGCCTAAGGGTCCAGTACACATAAGGGCCTATCTAGTGTCAATGTGATGGAGAGCACCAGCACTGTGTGGGACACCATGGGGTTGGCTGCACCACAGTGAGCTCCTTCAAGCCTCCATGATGAAGCCTCCTCAGGCTTTCTATTTCTTTGCTCTCATGTCATGTTCCCAGTCAGTGCATGAGGCAGAGATGGTTACTGTCCAATAGCTACTCTCCAGAGGAGTGAAGCATGGGCTTAGGGAGTAGTAAACTTGCCCAGGTGGAAATTCTGGGAGTGGAGCCAGTGTTTGAACCCAGATCCTAAGATTCTGATTCAAGGGATGGTAAGGTGGGCAGCAGTTCCCAGAGGGAAGAGCCTCCCAGCCCCACCCTATCATGTCCAGCTGCTCACCACATCCATTCGGGTCAGCTGCTGCGCCACCAGCTCTGGAGGGAAAGCCAGGAGGTTAGCATTCTCCTCACTCAGCCTGATTTCCAAAGGCAAAGTACAAGTGCAGGAAGGTTCCGGGGGTGTGGCCTGCCCCAGTGCTGGGTCGAGCCTTGGCACTGGCTCTGGTGGTGGCGCCAGACTTGCCTCCCCCTCAAGAGCCGTTGCTGCTGAAGCCAAGTTAAGAGGCGGTGGTTCCATAAAGGGCACTGACTTGAAACGTGCAGGTGACACTGGAGGTGGTGGTGGGAGTGCCTCCAGTTCAGGAACTGGTGATAGAGATGGTGATGTGACTTCTTCCAGCATGGCTGCAGGTGCAACATCTGAGGATGGAGCTGGCTCTACCATCAGAGTCGGCATTGATGGTACCTCCACAGGTGTCACAGGCCCTAGCACTGTGGGTAGAAGTTGTGGTGCTAGAGCCACCTTCAGCTCCGGAGCTGGTGCTACATCACATAATGCTTCAGGTTCCATTTCTTGTCCAAGCACTGGGACAAACTCAGGAGCTGGCAGCAGAGGTGGAGATGGAGCTTCCTCAGGCTCTGGAAGTGCCCCTGTGTCTGCCACAGGTGGTAGAACTGGCAGTGGATGTTGTCCTGGAGGCATTTGCAGCTCTGGGGCTGACAAAGGAGATGCAGAAGAGGTAAGTTCCAAATACTAAATGTCTTTAAGTGTCTTTAAGCTCTCATTTTAAGCTCCCACTACCTTCTGGGGAAGATCCAGCCCCCAAAACTGTTCCCAGACATCAGTCTCCAGGTGACTTCTCTGGGGCTCCTCTTTGTTCCTGACCTGGTGGCAACCCCTGGTAGTCCTGCCTATGGGTCCAGTCCTGGTCCTCACCCCACAAGCTCACATACTCCCATCCTGAGGCGCCCTCACCCTTTGGCTCTGCCTCAATGGGCTCCAGATGGCTCCTCCGTGACAGTAGAGCTATGGCTCGGCACTCCAGGGCAGAGCCAGGAAGATACACCTGGGCATACCCCACCAGCAGCTTGAGACAGGGCAAGCCTAGAGGTTCTGTGAAATCCTCAGCATACTGGTCCATCCAGGTGCCCAGCAGCGAGGAGATGGTGCTGAGGGCAGGAGAGGGCAGCAGAGTCAGACACGGGCCTTTCCTTCCACGCTGCCCCAGGGACCCTCCTGTTGGAAAATCAGGTCCATAAGGACAGGAGAGGTTTTGACTGGTCTCTCCATAGCCAGGCATGGACACACAGTGGGAGCTTCTTCAATATGTCAGTGATAAGGGAAAAAGATCTGTCCTCCTCCCCCGGGCCCTCGTGGCCCTCCCCCCAAGCAACTTCTGCCCTGCACAGCCACCTCATCCTCTGCCATGCACCGTGTGTGTCTCGTCTTCCCACTGACTCTGCCCTCCCAAACGTCAGCAGTGCAGCCACCCTGCCATCCATGCAGGCAGACAGGAGTGAGGTCAGGGCAGCTTTGGAGCTGGCTGCTCACCACCTCCTGTTGTGGGTCTGCACAAGGTGGTGTTTGGGCTCCTGGGGTGTGATTGGGCTGTGCTGGGCAAGTGTCCTCTGCAGCCAGTGCCCCAGGACCCCACCCACAGCTTCCCTTGATGCCTTTCCAAGTGGAGGGGAAAGCCCTCTGGACTCTACTCTCAAGGGAGCTCATAAGATGGGTGGGGCATTGTGTTCTGCCCAGTACTTCCCTGCCACCTGTCCCCCAAATCCAACACTGGTCTCTGGAGAGGAGAGCCCTTCCCCCCCCCCAAGTGCACTCACTTCCTCATTTCCAGGCCTCCTCCTTGCCTGTCTCTGCCACAGAGGCTCCGTCCATATCTAGGGGAGACGTGGGCATGTCACAGCTAACTCTCTTTGAGAGTACCCCTGCTTAAGGTGACACCTGTTACAGCCTGCAGCCCCAACTCCAATGGAACCCAGAAGGGCAGGGACTTTGGCTGGCTTTGTTCACTGCGTGAAGCTGCCTAAGGAAGTGCCTGTACCTAGTAGACACTTGATGTATATACTTGATGAAGAAGTGCCCTAAGTGGCACCTTCTCAGGCATAGGGTGGGCCTGGACCCCTCTGACAGGATACACTGGTCCCTCCTCTTACCCACCAAAGTCAGAGGCCCAAAAGGGACCTCAGACTCCCTTAGTAAAGAGGAAACTCGGGGTCAGTAAGGGGGGGAGCCCGAGAGCCTCTTCACTGGGAGGAGGAAAATCCTGTTAAGGAACAACCCTGCCCCGCCAGCCTCCCTGCCCAGGGAGCCAGGCTCAGGGAAGCACTTTCCATGCATCCTCACTCTTAGTCCTTACAATCAACCCTGCAGGTAGGTACCCTGCCCCCCTCCTGCCCAAGGAGGAAACTGAGGCCGGTGGGTGAAATGACACTTCTGAGACACAAGTAAGTTGGTGGCAGAGCAGTCAAGGCAGCAGGGACGGGGCGGGCACTCACCTTCTGAACAAGAGGTGCAGGACCTGCTCGGTGGTGGTGAACACCTGGTATGTCCCCAGGAAGGTCTTGACAAAGACAAGGCCCCCCTCCTGGAAGACGGGCACCAGGTGGTCGGCCAGGTTCTCCCATGGGCCTGCCTTGACCATGCGCACCATGAGGTGGTCCTCCCTTGAGCGGGCCCAGACATTCATCCTCTAGGGTGGGAAGAAGAGTCACATGTGCTGAGGGGCAGAGCTGGGGACCCCCCAGGTGGGGCTGGGGCTCTGGGCAGTCCTGCTGTGTCCAAGCCCTCAGCACCTTGAGGCCAGGGTCACGTGCGTGCCTCCAGCAGAGAAAGGTCCTCGGCCTCCTTTTGATTTGGAGGTGAGGAGGTAATTGAAAGGTAAGACTCCAGACCTGGCAAAGGACAAGGGCCTGGGTGTCCCTGGGGGAGACACCCCACTGCAGGACCGAGGAGCTGAACTGACACCTCAGGGTCTGGCAGATCCACCTGGGCAGTAAATGACTTCCTCCACTGCTCATGGGGCCAAAGCCACAACATGATGCCATTTGCCACCCAGAACTAAGACCAGGAAACTAAAGGAAAATGCAAAGAGACAGTTCCATACGGGCTGTAGGGATGCTGCCACCCACAGAGACAGCCAATGGTGATGGAACTGCTCCAGCCTTAGGCAGTTTCTGTGTTGCTTGCTGGTGAAAGGGCTGTCTCTGTGTCCTCTGCCCACACAGCCCATTCCACAGAGCCTCTACTGGGGTGGGGGGAGGGAATATTGCTTAGGACCCATGGTTGGTGCACAGGGCACCAGTGCTGAAAGGGGAAAAGGAAAGGAATGTTCCAGGTCCAGCAGCCCTGAAGGCCAAACCGCTGCTCTAAGCCTCCTCGCTTCTGGAATATTGGCAGCCAAGTCAGGCCTCAGCTCCTGACCTGAGAAGGGCAAGAGGATGGTCATGGGAGATGGCAAGAACCCTCCTAAGGAGAGGAGCTGTGTGGCTTGGGGCAGGTGTGGGAGGACAGTCATGAAGACTGCTGCCCAGGGACATGGGGCCAAGGAGTGGAAACAGAAATACAGCAGCCAAACGCACACAGATCTGATGTGGGCCCACCCTGCAGCCCACCCTGAAGGGAAATCCCTGCTAAAGCCTCCTTTCTGAGGTTCTTAAAGTTTTGAGGTGACCTCCCCCTGGTCCATGGAATGGCAGTGTGGTGGGGAGTTGTGGGGACCCAGGTTCCTTGGGAAGTGGAATATTGGGTACATCAGGGGAGAAAGCCCTGGGAGAGAAAGTGGGGAATGCCAGATGGGAGATAGGCTCTGGGGACCCCCCCACCCTGCTGTTTCATACCCCATTGATCCCTACTCCCACCTGGTACCAGCGCTGGCCCTGGCCAGGGCCTCGACGGATCTGCACCTTCTCTAGGTAGACGGCGTAGACGAGCCTCTCCTCCAGCTGTTCCCCTACCATCTGCATGGAGTTCTGCAAACACAGTGCCCAGCAGGTGGGACAAGAGGGTCAGTGAGAGGCCTTCCCCAAACCACAGGGGATGCAGCACTTCTTTGGAGCCAGGATCCAGGTCAGGCCCAAATGGGGGTCACCCTTTCCCTGCAGCCCCATTGGAGAGGAGATGACAGTTCAGGGCTCAGGATTAACACTGATCCACATGAGAGCCACCCCCAAGACACACCTTCCCACCCTTCCAGCCATGGCCTGGCAGGTGACAGGGAAGGACCTTCTGGGTTCCCATCCTTGATGGTCTGCTGCTTCCCAGGGTGGCCCCTGCTTATGCCTCCCCCACACTGGGTAGATGATGGGACATGGGGCTGCCAAGGCAGGAGCTCAGTAGTGGCAGGTGCTCAGTTGGCTGTTCCTAGGTCTCCCCATGTTACCTCTGGGGACCTCCTGGTCAGTGGCCTGGGGCTTTGTGGCTGAGGCCTGAGCCAACTTCAAAAGCCCTGGGAAGAGGACTCATTCCTACTTTGGTTGAGGCCTGAGCCTCGGGGTCTGCGAACGCAGCAGGAGAACATCCTGCTCTCTCGAGTGTCTCCTGCCAAGTGAGCTGGGAAGGGGCTGCCTCTGGAATCTGGGGGCCTGGTTACCAGGGTTCCAAGTTCTGTTGGGTCTGTGACAAAGGCAGTGAGGTCACCTCCTTTGGTCCCCTTCCCAGGGCCCTCTCAGCACTAAAAACTCCACAAAATCCCTCTGCATGTCAGTCTGTCTATCCCCCTCACCCAGATCATCGTGTTAACTGGTCAAAGTTCTGCCCACACGTCCCTCCCCACAGCTTCCTGGAAGGCCTGTGTTCAGCTCGGGCCCCGGCTAGGAGGAGACGCACCTGGGTGCAGACCTGGCTCCCTTTTCTTTTCAGTTTTGTGACACCACACTAGTTTCTGAGGCTTCCCAACTCTCCTGCCCAATACACTGGGAATCATTCTAGCATCTGCTTCCTGGGCACATGGTCAAGTCAATGTGGGGCGAACACTGCAAACCCCATTGTCTTGTGTAACAGATTGAATTCACAGATATAGACATGGAATAAACAGGAAGGTGATGGAGGGAACATTGAATATAACTCAAAACAGCCCTGGGTAGGGCTGTGGGATCTTCATAAACTCACTCCCACTCCTGGATTGCTGTCTCAGTCTGTATCTTGATGTGGTTCAAATGAGATGAAAGTCAGATATTGCTGCTGGGCCAGAAATCCTTCCAGAGGCTTCCCATTATATTGAAGGTCAGAGGCAACTGTGTCCTCTCAACATCTGTGCTGTCCTGCCTGTGCCCTGATTCCCTGACACCTTTACTTCCAGGTACAAACAGCCCCAAGAACCCCCCTTGGAGAGAGTCCTGACCTTGGGACACACTTCTCAACAAAATGGCTAAATGAGGATGCCCCCTGACCACATACACAAAGTGCTTTTCTGTCTTCACCACTCTCCCATGTGAGTGAAGTCTCCCTCTCTGCACACCATCCAAATGTGAATCTTGTTGATCAACACAGCAGAGCTGGGAAGCACCTGCTCTCCCAGGTAAGCCTCAGGTGAGGCTCTGCCATCAGCAGTGGCCTTCTTAGCCTCCTCTGGCCAAGGTCCCTGTATTAGTCAGCCAAAGGATTGCTGACACAAAATACCAGGAAATGGTTGGTTTTTATAAAGGGTATTTATTTTGGGTAGGAGCTTACAGGTACGAGGCCATAAAGCATAAGTTACTTCCCTTACCAAAGTCTATTCTCTCACGTTGGAGCAAGATTGCTGCTGATGTCTGTGAGGGTTTGGGCTTCCTGGGTTCCTCCCCTCCAGCATCTTACTCCTCTTTCCTCTGTGAGCTTACTTCCTGGGGCTCCAGCTTAAAGCCTCAAAATCAAACTCCAACAGCAAAACTCAAACATCAAAACCCCTCAACTCTGACCTTTGCCATGCCTTTTATCTGTGAGTCCCCATCCACCAAGTGGTGCTGACTCAAAGGCCTAATGATGTGGATGAATCACAATCAAAGCCCCAGTCATAACTCAATCATACCCAGGGACAGACCAGATTAAAAACATAATCCAATATCTATTTTTAGAATTCATGTCCATATCAAACTGCTACCATCCCTCTGCCACTGCTTCTTTCCCTGCTGTGCCTTCTCCCAGGCACCCTCTTACCACACATTTACAGAGCTGGCTCCTCTCATTGTTCTAATCACAGTGCAAGTGTCACCTCAATGTGTCCTTTGGGCCACCCCTGCACTTGATGGTGCCATATCCCTCCTCGCAGTACCCTGTGTAGTTTCCTCTATACCACTTACTCTTTCCTTGAACCTGTGTTTGCCCTCATGCTTTGGTCCACCTCCCCTTCCAGATGTAGAGATCCTGTTGGGCAGGGGCCACAGGAATTCTTTTCACTCCACATCCAGGACTGAACACAAAGCTTGGTGCAGGGTGAGTGCTCCTGGAACAGTCACTATATGAATAACTGAGATGTTCTCAGAGGCCCTTTACCAGCCTCAGCCCAGCTCAGATTGTGGAGATGGCTGCTAATGATAGGAGGTGCATGTTGTGTGTGAGACAGGTGATGGCCAGAAAGGCCTTTGGATGATGCTTCCCAGTTTCCGGAGGCTGCCGCAGGCGCAGTGGGCACAGCTGGAGCTGTGGCTGCGTGCCCCCTGCTGGCCAGCATCAGCGCTGCAGCTCCTAGGAGGCTACCCGCAGGAGTGAGCACACAGCTTGCTTAAATATCCTCAAGGAAGCAGCTCTCCTAGGCCCTTGGAAGAGCAGTAGGACATTGAAGGAGGGCCAGGGTGAATGCACAGCTCCCTGGTCTGTGGATCCTTAGAGGGTCACCCACTATAAACACCCCAATAGACAGAGAAGGAGACTGAGGCCTCCCTCCTGGAGCCACTTCCTCTCTAGGGAGGGGTTCATCCCGGTTCTAGAAGCCCAGAGCCCCTCTGACCCAGGTATGCCAGTTCAAGGCTGTCCTGGGGATGGCACCAGTCATGCAGGCCCCTGTATCCTTGAGGATCTTGCAAATCAGCTTGGCATCTCTCCCTGTCCCCATGTATGAGTCCATGGGCATTGTCAGAAGAGTGGGAGCACTGCCCAGCAGCAGAGCTGCTTCCAGTTTTCCTCAGTTACCCCTGCTCACACCCCTGGGGTCCTCTCCTCCTCCAACCCCAGCCCCATGGTCCACTGCTATGATGGCATGTTTGCACTGGGCCATGCAGGGATGTCAAAAGGAAAACTGCCTCATAAGGGAAAATACTGAGCAGTGGACCCAGTCTTCAAGGGGCCCTCATTCTGAAAGCAAACCAGGAGGAAGGGTGTAACCCTTCCTAGAAGTAAGTCACCCTGTTACCCTTGGTGGTCTGCATACCTCATAGCACCTAGATCATTCATGCATGCCTCTGGTCTCAGTTTCCACATGGCACCTGTCTGGTTGGAAGTGGAAGTGCATAAGCGTGTGTTCATGCAGGACATGGAGAGACGTGCCCTCAAGGGACAGACCTGGAGGTGGGCACAGCCTTGTGAGTCTCAGCAGGAAAGAAAGCAGGTGAGCCATGCAAGTGCTTCTCCTATTTCCTCCCAAGTGTCCTCACGGAGAGGACCCTGGGCACCTGAACTCCACCGAATGTCTCACAAATGCCAGCGGGATGTGAGAGGGGCAGGAGGAGCTAAGGGTGGAGGAGGGAAGACCACCAGCGCTGAGTGTTGGGGGCACTCACACAGATAAGGAGCCCTCCCAGCCCTCCCTAACTTTGCCCCCATTGGTGGGAGAGCAGGCAGCCCCAGCATCAAGTCCTCCAGCTCTAGGAGAGAAATCCCAGCCTCCGATATGGGCTCACGTGCACCACTCTCGCCCGTTCCTGTTCCTGAGCAGGGCCTTGTCCCTGGCATGCTCAGTGGGGTGCTCCCCACCGAGACTCTTAAGGAGCCTTCAGCTCCCCTTCTTTAACCCCCAATACAACACACGCTCCTGAGATGGAGTCACTGGCTTCCTTTGTGCTCAATAAACCTGAGGTTCAGGGTTACTGACACAGGCTGTGACCCACTCCTGCCGTGGGTTTCAACCTCAGTCACCATGACTGCACAATTTGTGCTCTACAGAAGAGCCCGAGGATGTGGGTGGATTAGAAGAACAGCCCTTGGAAAAACTAAGTGAAAGAATAGATGCATCTACAATTATAGTGGGGGATTTGAATACACCACTATGAACTCTGGACAGAACATCTCAGACTCACTAAAGAAACAAAACATTTGAACAGTATATTAGAGGAGCTGGATCTAGTAGACATATAAAGATCATTACACCCTAACACAGCAGGATATACGTTTTTCTCAAGTGCACATGGATCATTCTCCAAGATAGACCATATGCTAGGCCACAAAGAAAGGCTTAATGAATCCAGAAAGATCGAAACCATACAAAATAATATCTCTGACCAGAGTGGAGTGAAGCTGGAAATTTGCAAGGGTCAGAGGCCCAGATTTCACACCATGATTTGAAAATTAAACAGCACACTCTTAGAAAAACAGTGGGTCAAAGAGGAAATCTCAAAAGAAATCAATGACTATCTTGAAACAAATGATAATGATAGCACAACATACCAAAATTTATGGGATGCAGCAAAAGCAGTACTGAGAAGGAAATTTATAGCCATTAATTCATATATCAAAAAAGAGGAAAGAGCAAAAATTGAAGAACTAACTGCACATTTGGAGGAATTAGAAAAAAAAAAACAAAGTAATCCCACAGGAATAAGAAGGAAGGAAATAACAAAGATAAGAGCAGAACTAAATGAAATAGAAAATAAGAAAGCACTTGGAAAGATAAACAAGACCAAGAGCTGGTTTTTTGAGAAGATCAACAAAATTGACAAACCTTTTGCGAGACTAACAGAGAAAAAGAGAGAAGATGCAAATACACAAAATAAGAAATGAGAAAGGAGATATCACCACTGACCCCACAGAAATAAAGACTATCATAAGAGGATACTTTGAAAAACTATATTCCAACGAAAATGACAATTCAGAGGAAATGGACAAATTCCTAGAAACACATAAGCAGCCCATAGTGATGAATGAAGAAATTGATGATCTCAACAAACCAATCACAAGTAAAGAGATAGAATCCATCATTAAGTGCAGCCTGCCCAGGAATGGCGCCGCCCACACTTCCCGTGCCGCTGACGACAACAGAAGTGGACAAAGAAACAAGACACAGCAAATAGACACCAAGAACAGACAACCAGGGGAGGGGGGGAAATTAAATAAATAAATAAATCTTTAAAAAAAACAAAAACAAAAACAAAAACCTCCCAACTAAGAAAAGCCCAGGGCCAGACTGCTTCATAAGTGAATTCTACAAAACATTCCAGAAAGAACTAACGCCAGTCTTGCAGAAACTCTTCCAAAAAATCAAAACAGAAGGAACATTGCCAAACTCCTTCTATGATGCCAACATTACCCTAGTACCAAAGCCAAAGAAAGACACCACAAGAAAGGAAAATTACAGACCAATTTCTCTAATGAACCTAGATGCAAAAATACTTAACAAAATACTTGCTAATCGTATTCAACAACACATTAAATGAATTATACACCATGACCAAGTGGGATTCATTCCAAGTATGCAAGGATGTTTCAACGTAAGAAAATCAATCAATGTAATACACCATATAAACAGATTGAAGGAAAAAAATCACATGATTATATCTATAGATGCAGAAAAAGCATTTGACAAAATACAGCACCCTTTCTTGATAAAAACACTCCAAAAGATCAGAAGACAAGGAAATTTTTTGAACATGATAAAGAGCATATATGAAAAACCTACAGCAACATTGTTTACAATGGAGAAGTCCTAAAATCCTTCCCTCTAAAGTCAGGAACAAGACAAGGATGCCCATTGTCTCCCCTTCTATTTAACATTGCTCTAAGGTACTTGTTTGAGCACTGAGGCAAGAACCAGATATAAAAGGCATTCAAATTGGAAAGCAAGAAGTCAAAATTTCATTATTTGCAGATGACATGATCCTATACATAGAAAACCCTGAGAGATCTACAACAAAGCTTCTAGTACTCATAAATGAGTTTAATAAAGTCGCAGGTTATAAGATCAATGCACAAAAATCAGTAGCATTTCTGTACACCAATAATGAGCAAGATCAGGAGGAAATCAAGAAACAAATACCATTTACAATAGTGAATATAATCATCAAATATTTAGGAATAAATTTAACTAAAGATGTAAAAAAAATTATACACTGAGAACTATACAAGACTGTTCAAGGAAATCAAAGAAGACCTAAATAAATGGAAGAATATTCTTGTTCATGGATAGGAAGACTAAATATTATTAAGATGTCTATCCTACCAAAACTGATCTACACATTCAATGCAATCCCAATAAAAATCAACAAAGCCTTCAAGGAACTAGAAAAACTAACTATGAAATTTATTTGGAAAGGAAAGAGGCCCCAAATAGCCAAAGACATATTGAAAAAGAAAAACAAAATTGGAGGAATCACACTACCTGACTTCAAAACATACTACAAAGCTACAGTAGTGAAAACAGCATGGTATTGGCATAAGGACAGACACACAGACCAATGGAATTGAATTGAAAGTTCTGATATAGAACCTCATATATATAGCCATATAATATTCAATAAAGCCACCAAACCCTCTCAACTGGGAGAGAATGGCCTATTCAACAAATGGTGCCTGGAGAACTAGATATCCATATGTAGAAGAATGAAAGAGGATTACCATCTCACACCTTATACAAAGATCAACTCAAGATGGATCAAAGACCTAAATATAAGAGCCAAGACCATAAAGACCTTGGAAAGAAGTGTAGGGAAACATCTACAGGACCTTGTAATAGGAAATGGCTTCATGAATATCACACCAAAAGCACGAGCAGCAAAAGAACAAATAGATAAATGGGACTTCCTCAAAATGAAAGCCTTCTGCCCCTCAAAGGAGTTTGTCAAGAAAGTAAAAAGGGAACCCACACAATGGGAGAAAATATTTGGCAACCATGTATCTGATAAGAGACTTATAACTTGCATATATAAAGAACTCCTATATCTTGAAAATAAAATGATAAACAACCCATTTAAAAAATGGGAAAAAGATTTAAACGGACACTTCTCCAAAGAAGAAATACAAATGGCTAAAAAGCACATGAAAAAATGCTCCAAATCTCTAGCTATCAGGGAAATGCAAATCAAAACTACAATGAGATACCATCTTACTCCCATAAGATTGGCAGTTATGAAAAAAACAGAAGAATACAAATGCTGGAGAGGATGTGAAGAAATGGGAACACTCATCCACTGCTGGTGGGAATGCAGAAGGATCCAACCATTCTGGAGGACAGTTTGGCAGTTTCTCAAAAAACTAACCATAGATTTGCCATATGACCCAGCAATACCACTGCTTGGTATATACCCAGCAGGACTGAAAACAAGGACACAAACTGATACATGTACACCAATGTTCATAGCAGCATTGTTCACTATCGCCAAAAGTTGGAATCAACCCAAATGCCAATCAACAGATGAGTGGATCAATAAAATGTGGTATATACATACAATGGAATGCTACTCGGCTTTAAGAACAAATACACTACAAACACACGTGATAACATGGATGAATCTTGAGAACCTTATGCTGAGTGAAGCAACCCAGGCATTGAAGGACAAATACTACATGACCTCAATGATATGAAATAAGCAAGCTGCCTCAGAGAGCTAGAGACTGGAAGATAGGCTTACAGGAAATCGGGGCGTGGAGGAAGGGTGTGAGCCAACGTCTGCAGGGGTGGAATCTATGATGAGCTGGCAGTAAGTACGAGCACAAAGAAGAGATAAAATGGGGGCAAAGGGTTGCCTTTGGGTGGGACTTTGCGGGTTTGAGGGGGGCTGGGGATGGACGGATGGGTAATAGTGTCCAAAAAATTGGGGGGAGGGATGGGCAACATACGAACATAGGAGAGTGTCAGGTGTTGGTTGAGAGTAAAATGCTGAGAAAACCGTATCAAAATATAATTAAGAGGGTTACCTGTTTAGGATGCTCAGAGGGGATGGTCTGACATGGGGTGGACTCCTGGGGAATGTCTGAATGCTCATTTTGCCAGGGTGGGTTGTACCATTAGATAGAGACCCAAGTAGTGAGAGTGGGGGTGGACCCACATCCTGGGGAGGACTAATGCCATCAAAAAAGAGGGAACTGTATCTCTCGAATGAAAGGATGACTCCCAGGGCATTAGGGCAGTTGAGCAAGTCAGGCCCTGAACACTGTTGCAAGTATCTCTGGACATGACTCCTCAGGAAATGGAGATTGGCTGTCGCTGTGGGCCCCAAGGGGAGGGGAAAATGGATGTTGAATGGATGGAACCAAGGTAAATGTGGGGGTAAGAGAGGAGTTTCACGAGAGTACACAAGGATGGATATAAAACATGTAATATTACACCAAAAACATATAGGGGCGACAGACTAATAATGTAAACCATAATGTAAAACATAGGATAACTAAAAATTTAGAAAACTGTATATCCTAAAGTATGGGCCACAATGTAAGCACAGATGTCACCTTGTTTGAAAGTTATTGTCTCAGAGTCTGTACATCAGTTTAAGTAAATATGATATGAATAAGTTATAAGACTATCGCTGTGGAAGGGAAAAGGGGTATGGATGTGTGGGAGTACTGTATATTGTATATATGAATTACGTGATCTAGGGCTCTTGTGAAGAGAAGCTCAATAATTAGGAAAAAAGAAAAGAAAAAGATAGGATGTAGAATTTTTCCAAATCAATATGTATTCTATATCTAACCTTTAAACCCATTGCTATATTCCATTTTACTAGTAAGGGATCCTGACATTATATTGGGCTTCACTTTTCAGGAAGTTTTGGATCACAGAGTGGTTCAACAATGGCAGTGGAGGAATACTGGTATAGGATGTTATTGACAGGTGATATATGGTTGACAGGGAGTTATACAGGGCATATGTCCAGGGTGCATGGTAATGTTTGGATATACTCATAGTGGCAACAAATAAAAACAACAGCTGGGGGTTACTGGATTCCTGGCCGAGGGTGCTCTGTTGTGGTCCCTAGGGGAGCAGCATCAGTCCCCCAGGTGCAATGATAAGGACCAGGAAGGAATGAGGGTCCAACAGTGAACTCCTGATACTAATGACTATGCTTGTGAGCCTATATGCCTGAAATAAGAACAAGGCCTAGAGCAGCACTGTGCCTGGGAGTTTCCTCCTGACAGCCTTCATGTTACTCAAATGTGGCCAGTCTCGAAGCCAAACTCAGCATGTAAATGCAATGCATTCCCCCCAGCATGGTACATGACACCCAGGGATGAGCCTCCCTGGCACCGAGGGATCACTACCAAATACCAGCTGATGATGCAACTAGAAAATGACCTTGAATTAAAGGTTCATGTGGACCAGCAGAATATCCCTGTCTACATATAATGACAGGAGTTTAAATTGCTGTTTGACCTAATGTAAGGAGGAAATGGAAAGGAGAAAGGAGTTTATATGGCTATGAGTCTCTAAAAAAGAGTATGGAGGATGTCAGAAGGATTGCCCTTATGCACACCTGAGCAGAGTCTCAGAGACAGATAAAGTAGATACAACCCCAGGTATTGGTTCTTTTGAGGGTTAAAGAGACCCACGGGTTCTATGGTCATGGCAGATGGGGTTCACTGCCATGTCAGTTGGCCCTTCTTTGGAGCTGGTGTTTCTGTGTGATGGAGCTGGACACAGATGGGATCTCTTTTCACAAGCCTTTCATGCTACTTTACTGGAATTGTAGTTGGTGCTGGGGTTTAAGATATATCTAGGGGATTTGAATCTCTGGACTGACAATATGATAGCCAGGCCCTGAGCCTCAACAGACTTCAGCTCCTACACTCTGATTTATTGGACTTACCCCACTCAGCTAACATGGAGTTGAAGAATGTCAACCACCACACCATGGAGCCTAGAGTGCCTACAACTGAAAGCAGGAGGATTGCATCCAGTATCCATGTGGAATCTAAGCCTCCTGTTGACATAGATGTGCAATGGACACAACCAATCCAAGGTCCACAGAGAAAATGTGGCATTGGTGTGGGAAAAGTGGCCATGGTGGCTGCTGGGTGCAGGGAATGGGAGGAAGAGATGAGATGTGGAGGCATTTTTGGGACTTGGAGTTGTCCTGGGTGGTGCTTCAGGGACAATTATGGGACATTGTAGATCCTCCCAGGGCCCACTGGATGGAACGTGGGAGAGTATGGGCTATGATGTGGACCACTGACCATGAGGTGCAGCGATGCCCAGAGATATACTTACCAAATGCAATGCATGTGTCATGATGATGGGAGAGAGTGTTCCTGTGGGGGCAGTGGTGGGGTGGGGGCGGTGGGGTTAAATGGGACCTCATAATTTTTACTGTATTATTTTTTTAAAATGAATTAAAAATTAAAAAAAAAAAAAAAAAACGAAAACAGCCTTGCAGGCAGGGGGTCAGAGGTGGGCATGGCCTCGGCCAGGTTAAGGCTGAAGGAGGCTCCCATGAAGCTGGAATGCAGAGTGGGCTCCTTGACCACGGAGGGCTCCTTGACCACAGCACCCAGAATAGCAAGAGCTGGGGAGATGAGGGGGCAGAAGTACTCCCTTCACCCATGCCTGGGCCACTGAGCACCTGCCACAGAAGGGAGGCCTGCCTCAGTGTCTGCTTTGAACACTGAGGGTCCTACAGTGATCTCCCTGGTTTGACCATGCTGGCTGCAAGTCTCAGTGCTAAGAGTCAAGCAGCTGCTCAGGAAGGTCAGTCCCCAGAGAGGGCTTCTGGCCTTTATGTTATTTAATCCTCCTCAGGAGCTCACCAGCATGCAGCTACCAGCCTGGTGATATACAGCTCAGAGGTGGTTCTGGGAATGCCTTCTAAATCTGTTTTCTTTCCACTGCCTCAGTCATGCAGTCACTCAACAATCCTTTGTGAAGTGCCTTTTGGGTGTCCAGCACCATGGCACAGGGTGTCAGGCCCTGTCAGTGCTCTGTTTTTGCTGACAACTGGGGAAGGATAGAGTTGGGCATAACAATATGGTAAATGCTAACACAGAGACAAGAGGAAGGTGTGACTAGAACAAGGAAAGTCACCCAATCCAGAGGGGACACGTCAAGGCAGGCTTCCTGGAGGAGTTGGCAGCTCAGTGACTCCCTGGGCATTGTGCAGGTGGTGGGATGGGCATGGGGCAATGAACAGCCTGACTGGTGGGCAGTGTGAGCACAGGTGTGCTGGGCAAGGTCCTTTAGGCCACATGTTCTAGTTTGCCAAAGGCCTTCCAATGCCAAGAACCAGAAATGGGTTAGCATTTCTTATGGGACTTATTTGGGGTAAAAGCTCACAACACCACAAACGGTCCAACTCAAGGCACCTGAACAGGTGCTTTCTCACCAAAATCAGCTGCCACGAGGGGGAGCAAGACGTCTCTGCTGACTTCTCTGCCTTTCTGCAGCTGCAGGCAAACCTGGCACAGGGCTTGTCTCTCACTGGGCCTCCTCCTCAGTCTCGGCATTGCTGGATCAAATATGGCAACATTATTTTCCTGTGTCTTTCTATGTATCTCTCTCTGTGTTTCCATTTATATCAGACCCAGCAAGGGGCAGAGGTTCAACCTGAGTCAGGCCTCACTGACATAGTCCAAACCAAAGGCCTGAAGCAATCTTGTCAAGTAATCTAATCAGAGGATTGTCAAATGCTTTTAATGCAATCAAAAGTCACCACACCCATGGGAATACATTAGTTTAAAAATACAATCGTTCTCCTTTTGGGATTCATAAAATAATTTCAAACCACCATACCATGGCTGAAGTTGGACTGTAAGGTGAGGAAAGGAGGCCTTGACCATTAAGGATGGACCTGAAGATTAAGATGCAGTGGCCCATGGCACATGGGGCTGTGAACATCTGTACCTGTCATTCATTAAGGTGGTACATCCCAAATGTTAAAGCATTAGTGCCTATAAAAAGTTGATCTCTTCTGACACCAGTCTTTACACAACCTTCAGAAATGTTCTTGGGTAGGCCCAAGGTGTCGCAGTTGGAATTCTGCCTCAAGAGCACTTGTTGGCTTAAATTACAGACATTTATTGGCTCAAAGTTTTGGAGACTAGAAGTCCATAACCAAGGCACTGGCTGTGCTTGTTTTCTCTGAAAGTCTATAATATTCTGCTGTGGTTTGTAGATGCATTTCTATCTCTATCACATGACAATCTCTCTCTAACTTTCTCTCTCTCTCTCTCTCTCTCTCCCCCTTCACCCTCCTTCTTTCTCCCCCTCTTCCCCCCCATCTCTCTAGATTCTCCTGGTTTTCGGCTTGTGGTTCCATGTCCAAGTTCCTTTGTTTATAAGGACTTCAGCCATATGGATAAAGGCATAACTTGATTCAAGCTGAACTCCTCTAAATAGGATTTTTAAAGATCCTACTCACAAATGAGTCCACACCTTATCTAATATTAGGACCTTCAAATGTCCTATTAGTAAATGGGGTCACTCCATAGGAATGCTGATTCTTTTTTGGAGTACAAGATTCATTGCCCAACAGATGCTTGCACCAGGAAAATGCAGTTATACAAAATGGCTTGTACTATCTTTGGATGACCATGAAGCCTAACCAAGGCTTTTTGGGTAAATTGATTTCTAACCTGTCTATTTTGCTTTTTGTCCTTATAGTAAAACCACAGATTCCCAGGTTCCACCCCATACCTTTCAAAGCAGCTTCTCGAGGGCTTGAGCCCTGACACCCTTCACTTTACACAGGTTCTCCAGGCCACCTGAGGCATGGTTTAGGGCACCAGGGAAGCAATCAGAAAACCCTCCCTGTGGACATGCAAGGCCTTGTGTCCTTCTGGCTCCAGTTCTCTTCTCTAGCCCAGCCAAGGCAGATGGTGGGAGAGGGCAGCTGATGTATGATTATTGGGAAGATGATGAGGAGGAAGAGGATGATGAGGAGGGAGAGACTCTCAAGCCCTTGGACAGGACTGAGAAAGGGATGGATATAGAGATTCCAGATTATGTGGTCTCCCTGACCATGTGAGTCTCGTTCCCAGATCTAATGAAGAACTCAGGGCAAACCATGCCACATACCCCTACTTTCAGCACAGTAGCTGCAGTGGCCCTGGGAAGGCCTTCTCTGAATACTGGGATCTCAGCCATGGGTGCAGCTGAGGCTGGTCCTGGCTATGATGTGATGCTTGATGCTGCCTTCCAGCCCTGGGTGGATGGGGCATTCCTTGAAGGAGGGATGCCCTCCATTAGGGCATCCACAAACAAGCCAATGTTCAGCAGGCAGAGCCACTTACTACCATCGCTCTCTGGCTGAGGCCAAGCAAAGTTTCAGTTGAAGTTGGTGCAGATTGGGAAGGGGATGGGCTTGGTTTGAGTCCCTGCCTCATGTGACAGGGATGATTTGAGTAGACTGGTCCATGGTCGTAGATGGTCAAAGACTGACTTGATTTGAATACCATCTATTTGTGTAGCTTTGGTAAAGACCAATGCTCAGAAGGAAATATACTCCTTTAGTCAATTCTCCCAAATTGTCTAGAGGTCCCAGTGGGGGTGCTGGTGCCAGAGGAGAGTTTTCTATTGCCTTGGGGCACAGGACTCCTGTCCTCCTTTCATTTCAGTATTTATTTATTAATTCAGTGCTCATAATTGGAAATGTTTTGACAAATATGGGTGATATTGCATATATCAGACTGCTTTTAAAAAATATCAACAAAAATAAGCTAGACAGGTGGACACATTAGCAGCTATGTGTGGCAGGGGAAGAACTGACAAATTAAGAAGTGATGAGCTTTTGTTTGTCTGACTGATTTTTTGTTTTTATTATTATTATTATTGAAATATGAAAACACTCCAATAATGATTGAAGACATGAATGCACAAATATGTGACCATATCAAATATTATTGATTTTATACTTTGTATGGATTTATGCTTTTTAAAGTGCATCAATAAAATTTATTTGTTAAAAATAACATAATCTTTCCTTTTTTTGGAATTCAGAAAATTATCTCAAACGTCCATAAATAATAATAACCACTTTGAGGGATTCTGTTCTCAAACAACTCCCATAGATGCCAGAATGTTCATCAGCTCAATGGCAGCTACAAGCTGAGGGGCTGTATACCCACAATGCCTGTAGAGACTTACACTCATGAAGGGACTGGGTCCCTTCTGTCCAGGCAGCGTGGCCAGTGGGGTTTATTCTTTGCAACCTCCATAGCTGTTTGCAGAGGTTTTGCAGAGGTGGGCTAGGTCTTGGAGAGCAACTAGGCAAGTAGGTTTCACAACACAAAACATAGGCTACAATGGGAATGGGGGCCCTGGCGTTGGGCAATGTGGTGGTCCTAGCCCCAGGGTCAAGGGGAAGGCTGAGCGGGTGCACGGCAGTGTCCTGCTCCTAGTTAGCCTTGTGGGATCACAGAGTCAATCAAATCTGTTTGACATCAAGTCTAATTCTCACTCCACTGCCTAGCAAATTCACCCATGACTTGAAGTGTTCAGGGTGAAACTAAACCATGTTGACTCTAAGTAAAGGAATCGCAGGAAGGAAGAAGTTAGTGCTAGGGCATTGTTTCAGCAGGGGCTTGAGGGAAAGTGCATAGTCTGAGGCATGGACCACGGGTGTGCTGCAGAGTGAGATGCACACCTGTAGCCCCAGGTCAGTTTTTTTAAAGCATTTCCTCCTCCCCCTTCTTAATGTTGGGGGTGCCCCAGATGTTTCCTGTTCTGATTGGTTGCCCCCACAGTCAGTTCCCAGGGGGCCAATGGTGAGTACTTTTGAGGGTATCCAGTTCTCTGCCATGACCCCAAATGTGATTCTCACTCCAAATGGGGTTCTCATGGCCAGGGTCTGAGGTATCCCTCAAGAGGTTTCTGGGTGGGGTCTCATGGCCATGTGGTCAGCAGGGCCTCAGCTGCCTCCCCCTTTCTCCATACTAACCTGAATCAAAAGGACCATGTACTGCATGATTCCACTTATATAAAATGTAAATATAAATCAATTTATAAAGATGAAATTACATTAGTGTTATGTAGGGCTGGGGAAAGAGAGAGGGATCAAGAGGTGACTACTATGGGTTGTGGAGTTTTTCTTTTTGGAGTAATGAAATTGTTCTAAATTTTTTGTGGTGATGAATGTAAAGCATTGTAATTATAATGAAAGCCATTGATTATACAGTTTGGATAATAATATGATATATGAATATATCTCAATAATGCTTTTTAAAAAACTGTAACTGAGAGTTAAGAATTAAGAAATAATTGTGAAACAAAGTTTATATTTATATTATATAAAATTGCAAAAGATCAATATCTGAAATTGCTGAAACTGGCCAGATTTAGCCTAATCCTGCTATTACAATGGTCATTCTAAACAGATCCCACTCCTGTGTATGGTTCTCCAGACTTCTCCTCTCCCTTGTATAGACTTACTATTGTGATGGTAATTCAAGAATGAATTTACCATTGTTTATGGTTATTTCAGAACTAGGCTCACCTTTGTGTGTACTTGCCATTGTGCTAGTAACCCTCCACCCTCCTGTTTAATAGCCACATGGAAAACCTTGTGCCTGATCTCTATTCTGTAATTTCCTCTCCCAGAACCTTGATCTCTGATAATGGTTGTAACTTTGTAAGTCTCACTGGTGTGGTAACCACCCCATCATGTTCAGCCCCTTAATGTTTATTAACAAAGGAACCTTTGTCAAGCTCTGCCTCAACTACTCATCAGCACCCCAATGGGATAACATACTACAATTTCTGCAGATGGATGAGGCTTAATAAACCCTCCTTTCCTTCCTAGCTTAATTTCATGTGTCTTTCTCTTCTTCCACACCAAGCAAATGAACCCAACCAAGGACCACCCCAGCCCCTCTCAACATTTCTCTAAAATGTTCTTAGCCCTTGCCCTCTACCTTGTGTCAGCTTCATCCTCACTTGGATTTCTGTTACATTCCAGGGCAGCTTCTAGGAACAAAGAGGCCTATAGGCTTCCCTGAGAGAAACTGCTCTCTTCCCCAAGACATTGAACACTCTACTTGGTCCAAATTAGGTCACATTCTTACCCATAAAACAGTCACTGTGGCATGGGAATGTCATTGACAATTGTCTTAGCTGTGGGTAGTGGTAACAATGTTACCAGATTTTGTCTAGGTTCTTGACTATGCTGCAGAAATGAATTTCAGGAACACATTGTGTGAGTTAGGACATTAATTTACTCAGTTAGGGAAGTATGAAAAATGGGAGAAAATAACAGGTCAGAGGTCCAAGTAGAGAGGAAGGGGCTGAAAAGTGTTAAAGAGGGCTGATTTACAGACTACAATTCCCCATTATAGGTTATAAATGCCCAAGTTTTACTTGTGTGGCCACATGGCAGAGGAAAAATGGTGAGAACAGTGTGCAGAGGGCAGGACAGGGGTCCACAGACAAGAGAGCACATGAGAGAGAGCTTGGGTCTCGGGACTGCCTTTTGAATCATTCCTTATTCTACCCCTTTGCTAATGGCAGGGGAGGAGTTCCAGCTATTTTCTGTTTTGATTGCTTATTTCTCCAATCAATCACCCAGGAGGGCCCAAAGCTAAAGTCCTTGGGGAATATCCAGGGCTTCTCCTAGCTTCTGGAGGAAGTCATCTTCTGAGTGGCAGAATCTTGGGGAGGGTCTTCCACAGCCATTTTGGAGGTTTTTGATGTCCACGTGGACTCTCTGCCAGGTTCCAGATCCATCTATTGACTCACTAACTTACTAGCTGGCTTCAACAAGACTCTCCTTGTTACAGCAAAGCCAGGAGTTCTGAACCATAGAAACTCACAACTGGCACCCTAGAAAGGCAGATGAACAGTTTTATTATTATGTGTGGGTATAGAGGAGAGTCAATCTCCAAATTCTGAGCCCCAATTTCAGTTTTCATAGGTTTGTATAGGATTTCAGGTGGGATCAGCATAACTTTTGTTCATTGGCTAATGTGTTGCTAGCTGAAATTTTGTAAGCATGTGGGGTTATAGAGGCAGAATGCAGCTGCAAGTTTGCAGGCTGATTTACAGAAGTGGGGCGTGAAGTCAGTCATTTGATACTCTCCTGCAAGGTCATACCCCCACAGGCCAATCCACAGAAGCGGGGGCAGGAGTGACTTGTTAGATATTTTGCAAGGTTATGCTTTTTATTCCTCAACAATCCCCCCTCTGATGCCCCTAATCACTTTTTATAGGGCATCACTTATGCTACATGGAAAAACAACTTAAGGTAGTAAAGCATTCAATAAGAGTCAAGTACACTCTTAAGATTAGTGTCCCTTCAGCTACACTTCAGTCTCTGGGAGCTGTAGCTGCCAGTCCAGTCCCAGACAGCAAGCTGAGCAGTCCTAATAGGAGTAGGAACCAAACGAAATAGGAGCCCATCTAGTCAGGTGATGGCGATTCTCAGTGGCTCCAGGCAATTCTGATTTTCAAGGGACAGTCAGGTACAGGGTGAGTTGTTCCATTATTTTGTTTCTTCTTGGAGTGTGGCTTTTTAACTCTAGTATGATGAATCCAAGGGCCAATACTTGAAACTCTGAGAGCAGAGGGGGTTACAAGGATAATAGTATGTGGGCTCGTCCAGGTAGGTTGGAGGGGCTCTTTTTCAGGTTTTGTGACACATAATAATTCTAACCATGATGAACAATATTGTACCTCTGTCTAACAATATGCTGACACACTGGTAGATTCTGGAAATTTTATATACTCTTTAAGTATTCACAGGAGCCCCCTACTTATACAAACTTAATTAACAGAGGGCCAAAAATCTTTTTAATTTTATAAACTTTTAAACACTTTCCATTCAACTTATAATATATCAAAGTAAAAAAAACAAATCTTTTGCAATAGTTTGAAATAAAAAGATATTTTTCAGGATCTCATTTTGAGAAAGCAGGTTTGAACATTATGTTCCTTAAAAAGAGATGAGACTTTATTATTCTTTGAAAACCAAGGAAATGAAAAGGGTAAAGTACAAGAAGCTATTATGATAATACAGGTGCTTTTTGTATACTGATTATTCAGGAGAAAAACTCTATTAACTTTTACTAAAACAGACTAATGACTTGAGAAACTTTGTCACACTAACAGAGAAAGAACAAAATTTTAACTTTGCATTAGTAACTATTTGATACTAAAGCTTTTAAAATTTTTTAGATAGACCCATTAAATCTTACCTAACTTTAAGCATAAAAATTCCTTTTTTACAAACTTTTTCCACTTTCTGTATTCATTCCGGTTTTGTTCCACATTTTATTCTTTCTTAATAATGAATCACTTTATCTTAGGATGAAATTATTTTCTGTTTCTCTAATAATACAAACACATTCTATACACCCTACATACACATAAGTTACGAAATTGATTTTGGAAACTGTCTCAAAGCAAACCTCTTGCAACATACAATTACCATCAATGTTAAATAAACTTGTCAAAATAATAATTCAGTTAGGTTATATGCAAATATAATTTTTTATTTTAAATACCTATTGTCATATAATACTAGAAACAGTCTTTCAGAAACAAGTTGGCAGGGGAGGATGGCTGCCAAAAAGCTTCCTTGTTATAAAATTATATTTTGTTATTATTAATTCTGGTTTGTTTGTTTTTAACTCAAATTAGATTTCCTAATGGGAAGGGATCCCAACATGGGACAGTTTTGTATATTTGGGCAAGGGTTTTTTTTAAGTGCTTGTGAATAGAATCCTGGCCAGGTTTTCCTAGGAGCCTGAGATTTTTTTTAAATGTTTGAGTAATTGGGGGTGGTTATTTAAACAGAACTTTAAAAGGTGAAAAGCCTGAGGGTCCAGGGGTGTAGTCTGACTTTAAGGAGGGCTAGTGGGAGTAGATTTACTCATGGGAGGCCAGTTTTTTTATTTATCTACTAATTTTTACAGACCTTGGGTAGGGTGGTTTTGAGGGTTTAATTTAGGAGTTTTACTTTCCCTGAGCTTTTGGGACCTACATGCTGTGTGGAGTTTTTACTTAATTCCTAACATTTTGCCAGCTCTTGGACTACAGCTGACACAAGAGTTGGGCCATTGTTGCTGCTTATGGATAAAGGTATCCGGTGCTGGAAAACTATTTCTCAGAACAAAGCTTTAGTTACTTTTTGCTTTTCAGTGTGGGTGGGAAAGGTCTTGACCCAGCCCGCAGAGTTACACATTATTACTAAGGAGCACCTATACCTTCGACCTGGTTTTACTTCTGCAAAACCGTTGTTAAGCTTTGAAAAGGGGCAGTTTGCATGTGTTGGATGCTGGCCAGGGCTGGGGAACCTGGGAGGGGTTGCTCTCAGTGCAGGTTTGGCACCAGCTGCCAACAGTGGTGCAGAGCGAGGTCATCCTGGCAATGTAGAAATATTTTCTGAGCAGGGCCTTTAAAGCAGTTTTTATATTTTAAGTGGCTGAGCTGGTGGTATTGTTGAACAAGGATGTAGACAGCCCACTCTGGGATGGAGACCTGGCCATCTGGGAGTAGCCAGCCACCCTCAGGGGTCTGGTGTTGTTGAGGAATAAAAAGCATAACCTTGCAAAACATCTAACAAGCCACTCCTGCCCCACTTCTGTGGATCCACCTGTGAGGGCATGGCCTTGCAGGAAAATATCAAATAACTCCTGCCTCTGTTTCTGTAAATCAGCCTGTGAAAACATGGCCCAGGAGAAAGATATCAAAAGAGTGACTTCACCACCTGCTTCTGTAAATCAGCCTGGAAACTTGCAGCTACATTCTGCCTCTATAACCCCTGCTTGCAAAATTTCACCTAGCAACACGTTAGCCAATGAACAGAAGTTATGCTAATCTGACCTAAATCCTATATAAACCTAAGAAAACTAAAAAACGGGCCTCAGAATTTGGAGATTAACTCTTCTGTGGGCCCGTGCATAATACATCTGTCCACACACCTTTCTGGAGTGCCAGTTGTCAGTTTCTATGGTTCAGAACTCCCGGCTTTGCTGTAACAGTGTCCCTGCCCTTCCTTGCCCACTCCTGCTTCCCCTGGTACATTTCAGTCTTCAATGCATTGTTTTAAAAGGGACAGGTGAGGCACCAGTGGTGGGGCTGCAGCTTGAGGGCCGCCTTGTTTGCTTGGCCAGTGCATTTTCCCCAGCAACTGCATCTGTTTTCCCCTGATGCTCCTGAGAGCTGACAGCACATGACAGCGACATTGCCTGGCCTCCAGACCACCTTCATCAGTTGAAGGATTTTCCTTTTTTTTTTCCTGCAATTAGGAGTCCCTTCTCCTTGTAAATTGCTCCATGGACATGTACAGCAGTGAATGCATATTCAGAGTTAGTGCAAATGTTCACCGTTTGCCCAGTGGCCAGTTGTAGGGATTGAATCAGTGCCCAGGGTTCGCTTGCTGTGCAGACCACCCCCCAGGCAGGGGAGACGCCCTCACTACTTACTTAGCTGTGGCGACTGCGCCTTAGTAAGCCTCTCCTCATTTCTGACAAAACCACTGCCC